>NW_027142376.1:12693849-12942644 GCF_026170545.1 Melanerpes formicivorus
ATATTTAAAATGAGGCTCTGAACTTAGCTGAGAGGTTAAGGCATAGCACAAACTATTTCCCATCAAGTATCCATGTGGGCCCATGTTCTTGTTGTGAGAACAGTATTAAGAGCAGCAGACTGCATCTCAGACTCTTCTGCCAAGAGAGGCCTGGCATGAGACAGATACGACCTTCTTCAGTACCAGAGAGAGCCATTTTTTGAGCCTGTTGCAGCAGATGTGGGGCCAGCAGCCCTCTAAGAAGCACAAGCTAGGAAAGCCAGGAAGAAGTACTGATCTACATATGATTGCATGGCTGCATGGTAGCCCAGGAGATGTCCCTTGTCATGTGTCTTGTTCTCCAGCAGGGAATCATGGAGCTGGGTCTATGCCAAAGGATCTACAAAACTTTAATTGAAACCTAGACATAGGCTGCTTCTCTGGCTTTCCCATGCTGTACAACACTTGTAAGAAAGCCCTCTGTATACTACCTGCTCTCCAAAATGCAAGTCCCTCCCTTGAAGTGAGAGCATAGGGCAGCCTGCAAACTATGGATGACACCAGAGTTTGAGAGCTTCCAGTATCATAAAATGGAATACAAGCTGGCACTGTTTGCATCTGAATCAAGCTCTCTGAGCAAACATTTTGTAATTGTTCATAAACAACAGGTTCCAGTAAAGATGTGACTAATGCCATTAGTCATCAGAACTGGACCTTCCGCACTGCCACAGACATTGGTGGCAAAGTTCCTGTAGATTTCATCAGGAGCAGGTTGTTTGTAACAGATTTACTGCCCTTACCTAACACGTCAAAAGCATCAAGGTCCATCAGAAGATGATGGCATGTGAGTTGTTATCCTATTAATGGCAGAAGAAAAGACCATTTTGGAACATGAGGAAGCTGACATGAGAGCAGCAATAAGAAAAGGGCATTAAATGATGATACCTCTTCTGAAAGGAAATTCACAGGCATCTGGGTTCATTACTTTTCATATCCTGGCGATCAGGAAATTAACCTTTAACTCTTCTCTATTGACCTCCTCTCCTTACTCTTTTTCTGCCATCCATTCTTTTTTTCCCTAATAGCTGAAGAAGATAGATACAGTCTATGAGTTAATTCTTCCAAAGGCTACAGTCTGTCTCCTTCTTATACCTTCCCAAGTGTTGCAATGTTTGTGTTCACTACGCTATTTCTAGAGGCAAAGCTTCACTTGAGTTTACTTCCACCTTGTCCTTTCCAACACTTGAACTGTTCATACTTAATTTATTTAAATCTCTGTATTATTTAATTATGCCTGACCAAGGTAAAAATCTTACTTTCATGCCTAGAGGTAGCCATAGCACTGGTGATATTGGGCACCATGGATGCCCTCTGCTTCAAGGAAAGGTTGCACCCTTTGGACTTACGTAGGGTGATGCTACGCAGGTGGTACATAGAAATGCACTGTGGCCACATTGGAGGTGTTCAGGAGGAGACTTGATGGGGTGCTTGGTGCCATGGTTTAGTTGTTTAGAATAGAATAGAATAAACCAGGTTGGAAGAGACCTTCAAGATCATCACGTCCAACCTATCACCCTACACCACCTAATCAACTAACCCATGTAACCAAGCACCCTGTCAAGTCTCCTCCTGAACACCTCCAGTGATGGCGACTCCACCACCTCCCCGGGCAGTCCATTCCAATGGGCAATCACTCTCTCTGTGTAAAACTTCCTCCTGACCTCCAGCCTGAACTTCCTCTGGCACAGCCTGAGACTGTGTCCTCTTGTTCTGGTGCTGGCTGCCTGGGAGAAGAGACCAACCTCTGCCTGTTTACAACCCCCCAAAGTGTTTAGCTGGGTTGGATTGGTTGATGGGTTGGATGCGATGATCTTGAAGGTCTCTTCCAACCTGGTCTGGTCTATTCTATTCTATTCTATTCTATTCTATTCTATTCTATTCTATTCTATTCTATTCTATTCTATTCTATTCTATTCTATTCTATTCTATTCTATTCTATATCTATATCTATAACTATATCTATATCTAAATCAGGAGTAAGAGTCCCCTTTAAGATCTGTAACCACAGTAGGGGGTGCAGGAATGACTATTTTACCTCCTGATACAGCATCATATAGGTGGGTTTCAGGTGAAGTGTGACAACATCACTTCTAAGCACAGGAAAACAAAATTACTATAAAGCCACCAAACAATTATGACAACGCTTTTCAGGGCTACGACAATTGTATGCAACATTTCTGATGTGCTGTGAGTTAGCAATATTAGCTTTATCAGTGCGAGAGCTAGGAGAGACACGGCCTTGTGTCTTGGAAAACGGAAATTCTGCCTGAGTAAGGTCTGAGCAGCCTTTGCCTGCAGAGAAACTGAAAGTCCTGAGTCATCACACTGAATCACAAGCTGTCGGCTGCAAATCCAGGCACTGAATTCCCACCTATGTTCACTGCACATACTGCAAAGGAAACTTTGCTGACATAGCTGCATTTCATCATGTGCCAAAACCTGAGTTTCTCCGATGGTTTGCTTTTCCTTGGAGGCTTCCCCTCCCTGCTGTGAGTCATGCTCAGTCTGGCATAACTAGTCTTCTGGCTATCATGCTCAGGTACACATAGTGACTGTGTTCTTGCCTACACACCTGGCTTTAGGAATATTTTCCCCCCAGCAGAAAGCTCAAGTGGTTGGAGGAATGTAGTTGAGCTATATGTCTGAGTCCTTCCCTTGTTCGAGTCATACTGATACCACTCAGCATCTCTGGACTCACCCTGAATCTTTGCAGTATTTTAACCCTGAGCGATGGCTTTTCCTCCAAAGCTATCAAATCAGTGCTCATACGGAGAAATGAAGACTGTGTGAGCACAACCTGCAGTTCCTGAGGGATGGTCCAGTTTTGCAGGTAACATACATGCTGGGAAGAGGTGATTTATTTTGGGTTATTGAAGGACTGTGCTCAGCATGAAGGAGCCTGGGAGTCTGCTTCCCCACCGCAGCAGCCCTGTCAGCGCTTGTCCTCTGCTCTCGCGCAGACCCTGTCAGCTCGCAGGCACCATTCAATTTATTTCCCATGGGCTCTGTCAGAGGATTTGCTGCTGTTTGCAGAGAGCTGCTCTGAAGCAGTTAGGGAGATGCAGTTTTACCTGGTGTACTCGGCAGCTGCTTGGGGCGGCTCTTTCCTCCTCTGACCGTGGCAACTCCAGCACGGCAGGGGCGGTGGGCTGTGCTTTCTGACTGGTGCTCGCACCACTGTGTGGACCGTAGCAGCGGCACATGTGTGTGGGATGAAAGTGTGCCCTTTGCCTGGCCTCCTGCTCCATCTGCGACCGGGAGTGCTCCAGAGACTGTGTTAAGGAGCTGGTAATGGATATAAAAGAAGCCCCCCCCCCCCCCATCTCGCTATTGTACACAGAGGCTATTTTTGGTGCAACTATTTTAAGGGATGTTCTCCTGGCATTCCACATCCTGACATTTCAGCACATTTGCCTCACCTACTGTCTGTGTTAATGGGTTTTCAGCTACAGATCATCCCTATCAAGCCGCAGCACCGATCCTTTACGCCCTATCTGTGTTCTACACACAGTGTCATCAGCATCTTTTATTTATAAAACAATGACTCCAGGAATTCAGGGGGCATTTCTGCTCTCCTCCTGCCCCCAGCACTTGAGGCCTGCAGCTTCATTTTAGTATGCACTGTATGATGCCCTCAGTCTAGCAAGGCAGAAGCTATTTAACAACTAAAATAAAAACACCCTCCAAAGTGACCCACATGGCAGGAGTAATTTAGTGTGCTGCTCTCCATGTTTTCTGCCTCACTTCTGCTGTTTACAGATGTTTATATTTTTTTCTCATCTGTTTGCACAGGAACTAGATGCTGACATTGTCCTTTTCATGAATAAATCTCTTTTTTAGCATGTTGGCCAGCACAATAAAAAAAATTACCAAACAAATTAGAGTGTAAACCTGCAATCTTTTTCTCATGAAAGGAAAATCTGTTCCTGGGCCAGCTCCCTGGCTTGCAGGAGCCTTTTTCTACATGAAGAGCTGCTCATGTGAGCTACACATACGAGGTCTCAGGATTTTTGTGCTGTAGAACTTGACTGTCAGCTAAAGGTGGAGGCAGCTCAGCGAAAGGACAAAAGTGAAAGGGTGTCAGGGACTAGTCTTAGTTAATTTCCTTTTGCTCTGCCACCTGGCAATGGCATTCTTTGGAGGGGTGAAAGGTCGCTGTAATATATACCATGGCTTAAGATCTTGGTGGTATGGATTGCCTCCAAACCAGGAGTTTTGTCTCTGGTAGCTCTTCCAGCAGAAAAGTTAGGGGGCACCAACTGAAATCTCCAGGAGATTCTCCAGGCAGAATCCAACAGCATGAGATTTAACACATCCAAGTGCCGGGTTCTGCACATTGGCCACAGCAACCCCATGCAGTGCTACAGGCTGGGGTCAGAGTGGCTGAGAGCAGCCAGGCAGAGAGGGACCTGGGGGTACTGGTCAATGGTAGGCTGAACATGAGCCTGCAGTGTGCCCAGGCAGCCAAGAGGGACAATGGCATCCTGGCCTGCATCAAGAACAGTGTGGCCAGCAGGAGCAGGGAGGTCATTCTGCCCCTGTACACTGCACTGGTTAGGCCACACCTCGAGTACTGTGTCCAGTTCTGGGCCCCTCAGTTTAGGAAGGAGGTTGACTTGCTGGAACGAGTCCAGAGAAGAGCAACAAAGTTGGTGAGGGGTTTGGAACAGCCCTGTGAGGAGAGACTGAGGGAGCTGGGGCTGCTCAGTCTGGAGACTCAGGGGTGACCTTATTGCTCTCTACAACTACCTGAAGGGAGGTTGTAGATATTTGAGAGTTGGTCTCTTCTCCCAGGCAGCCAGCACCAGACCAAGAGGACACAGTCTCAAGCTGCACCAGGGGAGGTTTAGGCTGGAGGTTAGGAGAAAGTTCTACACAGAGAGAGTGATTGCCCATTAGAATGTGCTGCCAAGCGAGGTGGTGGAGTCGTCATCATTGGAGGTGTCCAGGAGAAGACTTGATAGGGTGCTTGGTTGCATGGTTTAGTTGATTAAATGGTGTTGGATGATAGGTTGGACGCGATGATCTTGAAGGTCTCTTCCAACCTGGTCTGGTCTGGTCTGGTCTGGTCTGGTCTGGTCTGGTCTGGTCTATTCTATTCTATTCTATTCCATTCCATTCCATTCCATTCCATTCCATTCCATTCCATTCAATACAAAGAAAGGTAAATGCTTCCCACACAGCCCACACATGCACTGAGGAGCCTGTTATATCAGGATATGGTGCCTCCAAAATCACGTGTATTGCAAAACAGATTGTTGGGAAGAAGTCTACACAAAGTCTGTTACATAAAAATGCAGAACCTCAACCTCAGGTAGCCTCTGAGCTGTCAGTACCTGGAGGGCAGGTGTGTCTAACAGAGAAGCCCTGCCCTACATTGCTCCTCTGCCATTAACCTTTCTCTGACATGTGTCTGTTCTCATGTTCACTACTAGCATCAACAATTTCCAACTCCTAGTTAAAAGTATTTTCACTTGGCTGCATCCCAGTAAGCAAATGAGGAGAAATGGTCAGGATGTGTCCTGTATGGTCCTGAATGCTGTACACTAAGCTTCCTCTTCCCTCCTGCCTTTAGTGCGAGAAGTCATACCCATTCTTGTGTGGGTGTTAAGGGACCAGCACAGCGCAGATGCTTATGACCTGCATTCTCACCAGCTCAGCTGAGCAGATGTCCTGGCCAGACCAAGCTGCCTTGCTCAGAAATGCTACCCACCTTCAGCTGGACGATTATATGTATAGATCAGGAGGTCATATGGGACATTGTCTGAGAGGCAGCAGAGACCTGCAGCTGTGGTTGTCCCAGCATGTGCCTGCTGATGTTCAGCACAGGGAGTCCCCAAGTGGGCTTGCAGCAAGTACAAAGCATCTTTCCCTCTGCAGGAGAGGTGCCTTCTCCAGGGTTTCAGCCCAGAGAGCATCTATGGGATGTGTGCTGCCTTGTGCCCCAACTCTGGTGCACCTTTCACCGGGATTCACCTCAGAGTGTTGAGGAACAGGTTTGGTTTCTCAGCCTTTCAGAGGGAAAAAAATTTCCAGAGGTGGTTCACAGTTCACAGGGTTGTGGACACTGGCTGCCTAAAGATGGAAATAACAGGATTGAAAACGTGTGTACAAAGTACTCTTTTCCTCAATGCCTGAAGTGTATTAGGTGCAATAATAAAGTATTAAAATTAATACAACTAACTCAGGATCTCCACAGCCCTAGCTCCTGCTGGACTGAAACTGCTATCAGCATAAGTCCTTAATGTGCTGGAGCCTACAAGGTAAGCAAAACTCTTCTTGGTCTCTTCCTTTGCTCAAACAATAATAGTCAATAAGACCTCAGTGTTGTGCCAGGCAAGGAAACAACAAAGAAGCCTGCTTCCTAAGCCAAGAAAAGCCTCCAAGGGTAAAGATGACAGAATTTCAAGGAAACATCAGAAATGCACCTTGGTAGGAATAACTTTACAGGGTAATAAGCTAATGTGTGCAGCAGACACGGTGCTGCCAGCTAGTGTTTGTTGAGTGCATCCAACAGCAGCGAGCAGTGTGTGGAAACCAGTTCTGACATTTACTGGTGGTTAGTGGACTTTTAAAGAGCAACCTAGTAAACACTAGCAAGAGACCTACAAAATGATGCTAATTTTACAGAACCAGAGATACAAAGTGGATTAGTTAATAGAAAAAAAGGGAAATAAAACCCACAAGGCAATAATTCAGTCACAGCTGACTGGGTGTATGTGAGAAGGGGAAGTTAATTGAAGAGACATTTCTGCAAACACCCAGAACAAACACAAAAAGAAATCTCTGCCTTCTGCATTACTGCCAAAAGTCTTCAAGGACTGAAGTAAGTCCATGAGCAGAATCATCAGCCAGAGTCATCAAGCCAGGCTTGACTTGCTGTCCAGAAAAATCGCTTTTCTTCCTCTGAGGGGACAACTGGGGCCCCTAAGAGCATGAAGGAGGTTAGTTTTGGTGATTGGGTCCCAGGCCAGAAAGCTACTCTCATTTCTTCTTGCTTCCTCTGCCTCTCTGTGTAATGTACTTATCTATGTACACAAGACAGAATGTTCATATTTGCCTGAAGCATGTCTTCCAGAAAGCCCTTAATAATTCATCAAAATAATTAAGGGTGAGGGATTTCATAGCTTTCTGTGGCAGTTTGTTCCCACTGCCCACAAACCATCATGCAAAAAATGTTTCCAGTTTGAATGGGTCTGAACTCACTGTCCAACCTTTGATAGTTGCTGTCCCTTTCCTCCATGAGGTTAAAAATCTCTTTAACACCCAATACTTTCCTTCCTTAGAGTGCTCATCTACTGCCTGTCAAGTGATCTCTTGATCTTCTGTCTTATACACTAAACAGATTGAACTCCCAGCCTTTTAGCAGAGGACGAGAGAACTCTGGTTGTCCACGTGGTTCAGAGTTATTCTTCTTCATGTGCTTGCTGGCTTTTTCCAAATCCATTGGTAACATAGATGTCAGAAGTACACTTGCTATTTTCAGACCCAAGCACAGGGAAATTGCACTATGCCTATGTCACCCAGGGAAGGATGTCTTTGAATAAACCTGGTTTCCTGGAAGTCTAGATGGACCTTGCAGTACCAATGGATTCAGAACCAGTCTCTGGTCTCAGGAAAACAATTAGGAGTGTGGCTTTGGATCACAGCTGGAGACTGCAGCCATTTTCAGGAAAAGAATAAGTCTACATTTAGCCTATATCTAGGGGCTGAGGTACAGCCATTGATCTGTCGCCCTGGGGACCCCTCCCCACCAAAGAAGGAAGATCAGAAAAAGGAGAGAAGACTTGAAGGCTGAAATGATGAACGGATGTAACGAAACAGACAAACTAACACCAATACAGAGTATACAAAGTCATCCAACACCAGTACAGAGTATACAAAGTGAATATGCAGAGATGACCATAAGCAGAAAGGCAGCCTCTGGGAGCAGAATGATAAGCAAGCCCCTTGAGGGGAGAGGAGAAACAGGAAGAGGAAGAGCAGAATCAGGATGGAGAGGAGCCCAAGCAAAAGGTCCCTCTCTGCTCAGCAAACTTACCCCTTCACACTATGTCTTACAATTGTGGTCTAGGATATACTTGTAGCCAGCTCAGGTCAGCTGTCTTGGCTGAATCAAAATTGCTGATGGCCTGCAGCCCATGGCTGTCCTGTGATTCTGTTCCAGCAAAACCAGGACGAAGAAACAGTTCACTTTGTGGATAACTGCAAGAGAGAATGAGGGAATAAGTTTTGAGAAATTTTGTGCTGAAAGCTTTTCCTATTCCATTAATTTACTCCAAGACATCTCTTCCAGCATCCAAGAGACAGTTTGTTGTGAATGTGTTTTGATGACACAATCAATGAAAGCCAAACATGAAGCTAAATCTGTGCTGGTGTTTGCTGGGAAAGGAGCTTTAGGAAGCCTCCTGCTCTACACCGTTTGCCTACTGGGGATGAGAGAGAAACTGCCTCAGACTGAATAGTGAGAAAAGGAGGTTTCAGAGCAAGTTGATGAAATGAATAGCAACAAATCATCAGATCCAGCTGGGATTTACCCTGGGCTCTTGAGGAGATTCAATTACAAGACTGCTGAACTACCTAACTGTGAGGTGTAACCCTTGTCTTCCATCAGTCATGCACTGGGAAATGGAGGTGGTAGATAGGAGACTCTTTGTTTTTGTAAAAAGAGCTCTGGGAGACCACATTCTTGCCTGTCTTCCTTCCATACCAAGCAAACTGTCAGGCAGTGTGGTGAAAAAAAAGAGCAGACAGACAGGGTGGATTGACACGGGAGCTGCAAGTCTGTTGTAGCTCTTTAGAAGAGCCAGTGCATCTGTGGATGAGGACAACCCTCTGGACGCAGTATACCTGGCTTCCCCAAAGGCTGATGACAAGTCTTACACTAAACTGTCTTCTTAAGAGTTCAGAAAGGGACTCAGATGTGTCTCTGTAGCAGTAGTTTGGACAACATACACTGAGTTTTTTTCTCACCCTCATGTGTCTGCTGAACCAATCTTTGCAGGAGTTGGGGGACAGCCATCTGCCCTGTGGCTCCCACACACCCCACTTGGAGCTCCCAGGTGGATCAAACCTCACCATTTCTTGTATCTCCTACTGGGGCTGTGAAGTCATTAAATATCATCATCATCATGTTCACCAGTGACAGAACAGGCACTCCACAGTGCTATGTGGTGTACAGGGACAATAATAAAGGAAACAAGTGAGCTCTTGCCAGCAGAATTTACAGTCTAAGACACCAAACAGTAAAGGCATACAGTGCCTAAGACTGGATTTGCTTCTTCTGTGAGGAGTGGTTTCATGTCTTCACTGTCCCAGATTACACCATGAGGACTGTTGTTTGGGTCAAAAGGCTCTTCTAGCCCACATCTTTCTCTGCAGCACTGCTGTCTGACCACCCTTTTGCTTGTACAATGGATTAATCCTACTTTGTTCCTGTGTTTATTGGATTGCATCTCCTGCTGGTGAAAGGATCCCAGGTTTACCAAGATGGTTTTGATCTCTAATCTCGACCTGCAGCCTACTTGTAAACTGATTTTGTTTGCACTTATGTACAAGTAAAATAAATATCTAAGTCTGACAATCTGGCTGCTGTGCCCTGAATGGGCTGCACTGGCAAGGAAACTTGGAACGGTTCTTCTTTGTTGGGATTTGTTTGCTCCTGTTTGCTAATTAGAGTGAAAGCTCATTGCTTGAGGTTATAGAATCAGCTGATAACTTGTTTGCAGGGGCATAAAAAGCTTAAATCAAACAAGAAAGGTGCTGAATGTGCACTTAAAAAGAAACTTCTGGGTTTGCATTTGAACAGAAGTGATATGCAATGTAATGATTAAAATGGAAGAAGAGAAAATACATGGCTATCAAGATTTAATCAGTCATTCCATAGGAACATGTCTAGGAATCAAGGACACTTGATTCCCCTTCATTGTTCTGCATAACTGAATATGCTTGGGTCATTATGTCTGAATAATGAGAACAACATTCTTAAAACCAAGACAAAACAAAAGAGCAGTGATAGGAGCACAGAATTAAGCGTGGCTTGTTTCTAATCTTCTGCAAAATAAGATTTATCAATTTTCAGAGAGGCCTTTTTCCCTTTGAGGAGCCAGGGTTTTACATGGCTAATGTCTATTAGCACGTGTAAGTACCCCTTGCTTCCCTTGCCTCAATGGGAACTGACAATGGGAAAGTAAATCCTGCCTGCAGCCCATTCTGTCCTATGAATTGAGCCTCTGAATGGTATGGTTTCGTGGTGGGGTATCAGCCGGGGTGGGGAACACAGCCAGCCTTCGTACAATAGATTTTCATCTCTGAAGGCAAATGTCAACATCAATTTACCTCTGGGATAAGTGAGACCTCCTGAGGGATCTCAGCCCTGTGTGGAGGGGTCACAGAACAAATCCATTGCCCAGATTTTAGCAGCCATGAGAGCAGGCTGACAGACACAGAGGGGAAGGCCGAGGAGTGTGGGAGTGGGACGTGGTCCAAACTGGGATATTTTCTGAACGTGGGAGAAGGAGGTTCAGTGGTTAGAAATGAAGTTTGCTGGCCTGAGCACCAGCAGAGAGCTGTAAGTAAGTTTCAGTAGCTATTTTCTCTGGTAACACAGCAAAACATGTGAGCACCTCCTAGATGGCCATCCATCAGTAAGTCATTTTACATCACATACATTTTATGAATATTAGATAATGGAGGGATGTAACAAATAGTCATTTCTGCCTCTCTCTTGAATACCAAATAACGGTTATTAGTATCTGTCAAATAAATAATGTGAATAATTTAACAAGGCATCACTATTGTGCAAGAAATTATATCCCATTCTATTAAGCTTTGGAGTCAGTTATTGTGCAAAGATAATAAACACATGGAGCAGCTACAGCAATTATGCCCTAGAAATATACTTCAAGTGGCATGCTGCTTTAAGGAAAGGAAACCATTTGGACTCTCTGCACATCATGCAAATGTAAGGCTAGAATGCACAATATGTGCAAAATCTCTGGTTCATGTCAGCTTTGTTACTATGGCTGGCCTCAAGGAAGAGGAATGGTTATCCAGAGTGTGCAATGGACTCCCAAATACATGACTTCTGCTGTATTCCAGCTATTTTCCAGCTTGTGTATCGTCTATCAGCCTGGCCTGTTACATCCAAGGCCAGTGGCATCCTGGCCGGTATCAGGAACAGTGTGGCCAGCAGGAGCAGGGAGGTTATTCTCTCCCTGAACTCAGCACTGGTTAGACTGTGTCCAGTTCTGCACCCCTCAGTTTAGGAAAGATGTTGACTTGCTGGAACGTGTCCAGAGAAGGGCAACAAAGCTGGTAAGGGGTTTGGAGCACAGCCCTTTGAGGAGAGGCTGAGGGAGCTGGGGTTGCTTAGCCTGGAGAAGAGGAGTCTCAGGGGAGACCTCCTTGCTCTCTACAACTACCTGAAGGGAGGTTGTAGCCAGGTGGGAGTTTTGTCTCTTCTCCCAGGCAACCAGCACCAGAACAAGAGGACACAGTCTCAAGCTGCACCAGGGGAGGTTTAGGCTGGAGGTTAGGAAGAAATTCTTCACAGAAAGAGTGATTGCCCATTGGAATGGGCTGCCCCGGTAGGTGGTGGAGTTGCCATCACTGGAGGTGTTTAGGAGAAGACTTGATGGGGTGCCTGGTGCCATGGTTTGGTTGATTAGATGGTGTTGGATGATGGGTTGGACATGATGATCTTGAAGGTCTCTTCCAACCTGGTCTATTCTATCCTATCCTATCCTATCCTATCCTATCCTATCCTATCCTATCCTATCCTATCCTATCCTATCCTATCCTATCCTATCCTATCCTTTTCTACTTATGGTCCAGAAACCCTTACCACTGTTACCAGTTACTTGGGTGGTTTCAGTATTACATGTTTATGCTGTGAATATAGAGGCTCCCATCAACCCAGCTGAACCACATGGATGTTATCTGATGCTGAATGGTGGGGTTTGTTGGGTTTTTTTTGCATCTTCCTTAGAAAAAGAGCAGAGAAGACTATATGAAAAAGATATTGTGTTAAAGCTGATAATGTTTCAAGCATTGAAAGCTGCCAGAGCTAAGGTAGTTCAGACAACTCTAATTTGACTCTTGTACATCTACAGCAAGTTGTTGCTGCCAAATTATATCCCCAAAAGGACAGCTGGGTTGTCAGATACAATGGGTCAGCATTGTGCACAGGGGTTTCTTCTGAACTGAATCAGAACTGTGGCTCAAGTTGAGCAGTTCTCTGCACCTCATTTCTTGCATCACCTGGAGCATGGGTTGCACATGAAATGTGGCACTGTGGGCAGAGAAAAGCCTCTTCTACAATGCAGCCTCTTGTCTTTTCTGCCTCTGCTTTTCATAGATGGCAATTTGCATGTTGCAGTACCCAGCTTGAAATATTGAGATTGGGCTTGCAGGAGTACTTGGCATGCAGAGTCGCATGTGAAATCAATAGGAGCTATTTTCAGAGCATATGAGGTGCTGCAGAAAATATGATGTACTATGAAATGATAAGTGTTAGGTATTTCAAACCTTCCACCCTGGATTAGTGGGTAGTTGGAACTACACGCTCCCTGTGTCTTGGTTCTCTATGTGTAACCATCTCCACTGATAATTCATCTCACCCAGTAAGCACTGGGGGAGTAAGTTAAATGTTTGTGAAACACCAATACCGCAGGCTGCAGCAAAGCCCAGGAAGGCATGAATTATTCTGCTTCCAGAGCAGGGTGTGAGCAGTGTGCATTGAATGAGACAGTCATGCATTGATGATGTGGATAAGCAAGATTTTGAGAAGCAATTAGTGAAAGAGGGGTCAAGTACAAAAAACCTCAAACACTAGTACAGGGATATAAATAAAGACATTTCCTAATCCACATGCTCCTAGTAAGTGGTAACAATTCCTCAGGCAACCACACAAAATTAAGCACTCATTTAGTACATCTTGTACAATACACTTGCCCAATTCCTTTGGGATTTGCAGAATTGAGGTCTGAGCACATTCCCCTTGGTCTAAGATAATATGATTGCATCAGTGTTGATAGGTTATAGCTGATGAAAATTTGACAGTATTGTTTCAAAGATCATCAAGGCACAGACACCACCTCTGCCAGCCAATGCTAGATAGCCTCCTGCAACTCATATGCATCTCATACATAGTTTAATGATGTGGAAATGGGGAAAAGCCTAAAACACACCATAAAATACCGTGCCAAAACTCTGTGGAAGGGTGTTGCTGTACTACAGAGATGTTGTTTTCCTACAGATTATTTTAGCCCATTATTCATCTCCTTTTGTTCTCCTCATACAATCTGGACTTTCATTAAATGTAAATAAATAGATAAAAGAGAGTTTGAAAAGTAGAAACAGATCAAAAGAATAAAAAGGAGCACCATATGGATGTCTTTACTGAGATACAGTGGAACTGAGAAGCTTCCCTTCCCAACCACATTTTCTGGTGGATTTGCCCACTGCTTTGAGAGCATGAAAAAGTGAGGCATGTGTAAGAGTCCCTAATGAATTGGTCTCTTCTCCCAAGCAACCAGCACCAGAACAAGAGGACACAGCCTCAAGCTGCGCCAGGGGAAGTTTAGGCTTGAGGTGAGGAGAAAGTTCTTCACTGAGAGAGTTGTTAGCCTTTGGAATGTGCTGCCCAGGGAGGTGGTGGAGTCAACATCCCTGGAGGTGTTCAAGAGGGGATTGGATGTGGCACTTGGTGCCATGGTTTAGTAGTCATGAGGTGTTGGGCAACAGGTTGGACTTGATGATCTTTGAGGTCAGGGGAGGTTTAGGCTCGAGGTGAGGAGGAAGTTCTTCACCGAGCGAGTCATTCCTCATTGGAACGGGTTGCCCAGGGAGGTGGTGGAGTCATAGACCCTGGAGGCGTTCAAGGGGAGATTGGACGTGGCACTTGGTGCCATGGTCTAGTCATGGGGTCTGTGTTGAGAGGTTGGACTCTATGATCCTCGAGGTCCTTTCCAACCTAAGTTATACTGTGATACTGTGATACTGTCTCTTCCAACCTCGGTGATTCTGTGATTCTGTAACATCTTTGGCTCAGTTTTCAGGGACATAAAGTAGTTGCCAAGTTGAAGGTGCATCTCCAGCCTGGTATTTATTCCATCTAGCAAAGGAGTATACCAGCCTGGTAAGGCTGACTGAGGCTGTTGATTTCCATTCTTGCCTCAGCCCTTGCCCCAGATAACGACATACTGCAAGGATGTTGACAAAAATGACAGCAATACTTTTCATTATCTGCTCCAAATGCACAAAAATGCAAATTATCTTGAAAGAGCTGAATTTTGCGTTGAGGAGCAGCATTCAATTAAATAATTGGTTGTGAGCACATTTTCTTGCTAAAATGAGGTGATGGTAAATAACAACGAAGTGGTGTATAAGGGGAGCAAGAAAGATTTGCCAGAAACATTTGTAATTGCATTAGCTCTAAGCAAAAAGTTTTAAAATGCATAATGAATAACACAAATCTATCCTGGTGTAAAATGGAAATGTTTGATCAAGGGCCTGAATACATCAGGATTAAGTTGTCTTTATGGAAGGAGTTCCTCCTGGCTGCAATGGTATGCAATATTCATAACACGTGCTGCAAAATGGAAAGATGGGTGTTAAAGTACAAATTCAGTATGGAAGTTGTGTATTAAATATTTAATGAAACAATTAGGCTGCATTAATAGTATGTTCTTTATTTCTCAGATTAAAAATTCACAGTTGTTTTTTTCCCCCTCTTATCTTTAGCTGACAGGTTTTATCAGAGGGTTTTCTTTTTCTATACTTATTTTTCTTTAATACATTTTCTATACATTTGTGTCCAGCTCTGGGCCCCTCAGTTTAGGAAAGATGTTTCATAGTTTCATAGTTTCATAGTTTCATTCAGGGTTGGAAGGGACCACAAGGGTCATCTAGTTCCAACCCCCCTGCCATGGGCAGGGACACCCCACACTAGATCAGGCTGGACAGAGCCTCATCCAGCCTGGGCTTAAACACCGCCAGGGACGGGGCCTCGACCACCTCCCTGGACAACATATTCCAGGGTCTCACCACTCTCATGGTGAAGAACCTCCTCCTCACATCTAGCCTGAATCTCCCCACCTCCAGCTTCATTCCATTCCCCCTAGTCCTATCACTCCCTGAGATCCTGAGAAGTCCTTCCCCAGCCTTCCTGTAGGCCCCCTTCAGATGTTGAGTTGCTGGAACGTGTCCAGAGAAGGGCAACAAAGCTGGTAAGGGGTTTGGAGCACAAGCACTATGAGGAGAGGCTGAGGGAGCTGGGGTTGCTGAGCCTGGAGAAGAGGAACCTCAGAGGAGACCTTATTGCTGTCTACAGCTACCTGAAGGGAGGTTGTAGCCAGGTGAGGGTTGGTCTCTTCTCCCAGGCAACCAGCTCCAGAACAAGAGGACACAGTCTCGAGCTGCACCAGGGGAGGTTTAGACTGAATGATAGGAAGAAATTCTTCATAGAGAGAGTGACTGGCCATTGGAATGGGCTTCCCAGGGAGGTGGTAGAGTCACCATCACTGGAAGTGTTTAAGAAGAGACTTGATGTGGCACTTGTTGCCATGGTTTAGTTGATTAGATAGTGTTGGATGATAAGTTGGACTTGATGATCTTGAAGGTCTTTTCCAACCTTATTCTATTCTATTCTATTCTATTCTATTCTATTCTATTCTATTCTATTCTATTCTATTCTATTCTATTAAGTCTAGTCTAGTCTATTTTTCAGAAACAGTCAAAGAGTACTAATTGCTTATGTACACATTAAAGAACAGCTGTAGTTTGTGCTTCAAATGTATCATAGATGTAGCATCTTGGCATTTATTACCTGAATACTCCTTCACACTCCTTGATTGGATAGCTGGGGATATAATATGTAAACTAGCTACTATTTACACATATCTACAATGAAAATAGCTGGCTACCAGGGGGTATGAGAAGTGGGAATTGACCAGCAGATGAGGAGCAGTCAAGTGAAAACTGTTAGTCTCAACAGGAGGTGTGGGGATTTAGGTTTAAGAAAGTAGACTCAAAGCCTGTCCTGCCTCTGACCTCCCCCATGCCTTTGGGGCAGTTAATTTTCAGTTAATTTTTCACTGGGTAGGTTGAAGAAGGCACCAAACAGGTGCCAAAGTGTTCAGGAGGAGACTTGGTGGGGTGCTTGGTGCCATGGTTTAGTTGTTTAGGTGGGTTGGATTGGTTGATGGGTTGGACACGATGATCTTGAAGTTCTCTTCCAACCTGCTCTGGTCTATTCTAGTCTAGTCTAGTCTAGTCTAGTCTAGTCTATATCTTTCCTGGCTGAACTTCCAGACATTGCTTAAACTGAATCAGTGTCAAGGCATCTCTGAAGCTGTGTTTCTCACCATGGAAGCTGCCCAGGAGCCAGCAGGGAGCTAGCACAGCTTTCTATAGTACGGACACAGCTGTAGTACAGACACTGCCTACAGCAAAGGATACTTACCACCAAGTGCTGCACTAGCTTAACCAGCTAACTAGATTTAAAAGGAACCCTCATGTGAGGCATCACAGCCCTAGCACCGACATAGAGATACAGCCATGGAACAGAAAAGAATTGGTCACAACCTCCAGGCTACCTACAGCCAGGAGAATGCAAAACTGTTCTGACTGCTAATGGCTACCAATTGTTTCTTCTGGAGATTACTCAGGCCCTTAGGTCACAAACCCAAGAGCAAGGGTCAATGACAGCAGGTCTACTGTCAGTGTCTTTTCCACTAATATCTAAATGACACCATCAGAAAAGTTAGAAACCCAGAGCTGCAGGAACATCTTGCAAAAAAGCTTTTAGAGAAGGATCAGCCAGGACAAGCACTACAGGGAAGCTTCATGGAGAATTTACCCAAGGCTGGTGAAAACAATGTGTGAGTTGGAGACAGGAACTCCTTGTTCAAAGGTCACACTTAATGATAACTTTGCAAAGATGTTTCTACATTTCTCTTCACCCAGGATACCAATGTAATACTTGTGAGAAAACTGGCTGGGGAAATGGCTCTCTGAAGGACTACTGCGCTGCTCTGTGCTCTGGAGTGTAACAAGGCAGAGCTTGTGTCTCACCTCAGGCAGTGTTTTTCTTGTTAAAGAACTGATCAGAAATCAGCTCTAAAGACAGCAAATGCTACTCATAGTCATTAATTATTTTTAGCCACAGGAAAAAAACCCCAAACATAAATTGATTAACTAAGTGGTTTAATTGGTGGAAGACCCACTGCTCAAGCAGCAGTCTTTATCACACTACCAACTCAAAGACAAGGACAGAAAATCCTCCTGAAGCAGAGCCTCACCTGGGTACTGATAAAGCACTACCAGCATCTGCAGTAAATGACTCAAAGTCTGACAAATTAATTTCTTAAAGAGAAAGATCTGGGCTCCCATGAATTCAGTCGTGCTTAAGTCTCTAATAATAATAATAATAATAATAATAATAATAATAGACAGGTTGGAAGAGACCAACCTATCAACCAATCCAACCCACCTAAACAACTAAACCATGGCACCAAGCACCCCATCAAGTCTCCTCCTGAACACCTCCAATGATGGTGACTCCACCACCTCCCCAGGCAGCCCATTCCAATGGGCAATCACTCTCTCTGTGTAGAACTTCTTCCTAACCTCCAGCCTGAACTTCCCCTGGCACAGCTTGAGACTGTGTCCTCTTGTTCTGGTGCTGGCTGCCTGGGAGATGAGACCAACCTCTGCCTGTCTACAACCTCCCTTCAGGTAGTTGTAGAGAGCAATAAGGTCACCCCTGAGTCTCCTCTTCTCCAGGCTAAGCAGCCCCAGCTCCCTCAGTCTCTCCTCACAGGGCTGTGTTCCAAACCCCTCACCAACTTTGTTGCCCTTCTCTGGACTCGTTCCAGCAAGTCAACCTCCTTCCTAAACTGAGGGGCCCAGAACTGGACACAGTACTCGAGGTGTGGCCTAACCAGTGCAGTGTACAGGGGCAGAATGACCTCCCTGCTGCTGCTGGCCACACTGTTCCTGATGCAGGCCAGGATGCCATTGGCCCTCTTGGCTGCCTGGGCACACTGCAGGCTCATGTTCAGCCTACCATCGACTTCGATTTCAATGATCATGCTTTCACACGTGAAACTTCTCAGCCGTCCACTTCCTCCACTGGTGGAAAGGTCCTGTGCTCTACATTTTCTGCTGCACGTGGAGAGAGTGTCTAGCTGATGTAACCATGCTTTTACTCCTTTCAAACCATTAGCTGAAGAATATTTTTGTGGAATAATTATCTGAGTGTAGTGTAACTTGATGGAGGAGTGCTTTCTAAAATCAGATGAGCTGAGCATGAAATGTCATTTGTATTAATCTGTTGGAAACCAGGAAAGTGTGAAATGTGCTGCAGGGAGGAATTATCTCTTCTGCATTATTACAGGGCAGGCCAAAAAAAAAAAGTCTGTTTATTACACAAAATAAAATATATTTATTAAAAAAAAAACTCCTTCCTTAACTTATTCTCACTAATTTTTAGTCAAGTTAATGTGTTATTAAATGTGCATTTTTTAATATCATTTGAAAAGGAGGATGAACTATCTCCAGCACTGCAGCCACTTGACTGTAACAATCACGTTTTCCTTTTAATAGAGCAAGTTAATTTTTAAAGTGATCTACAGAGGAACAGATGAGGGAACAAATTCTCCAGGGGTATCTCCTGCTACACTGTCACTCAGAGTGTGGAGCAGTTCTTAGCAGCAGACTCATCTACCTTGCAGTCCCTTGTTCACGGTATCATGGTATCAGAGTGTCACAGTGTCACTAAGGTTGGAAGAGACCTCAAGGGTCATCAAGTCCAACCTGTCACCACAGACCTCATGACTAGACCATGGCACCAAGTGCCACGTCCAATCCCCTCTTGAACACCTCCAGGGATGGGGACTCCACCACCTCCCTGGGCAGCACATTCCAATGGCGAATGACTCTCTCAGTGAAGAACTTCCTCCTCACCTCGAGTCTAAACCTCCCCTGGTGCAGCTTGAGACTGTGTCCTCTTGTTCTTCTCCTGGTTGCCTGGGAGAAGAGACCAACCCCTTCCTGGCTACAACAACCTTTCAGGTAGTTGTAGAGAGCAATGAGGTCACCCCTGAGCCTCCTCTTCTCCAGGCTAAACAACCCCAGCTCCCTCAGCCTCTCCTCACAGGGCTGTGCTCAAGGCCTCTCCCCAGCCTTGTTGCCCTTCTCTGGACACGTTCAAGTGTCTCAATGTCCTTCCTAAACTGAGGGGCCCAGAACTGGACACAGGACTCAAGGTGCAGCCTAACCAGTGCAGAGTACAGGGGCACAATGACTTCCCTGCTCCTGCTGGCCACACTGTTCCTAATGCAGGCCAGGATGCCATTGGCCTTCTTGGCCACCTGGGCACACTGCTGGCTCATGTTTAGGCATCTGTCGACCGCCACCCCCAGGTCCCTCTCTGTTTGGGAGCTCTCCACCCACTCTGACCCCAGCCTGTAGCTCTGCATGGGGTTGCCATGGCCAAAGTGCAGCCACTGGCACTTGGACTTGTTGAATGCCATCCCGTTGGACTCTGCCCATCTGTCCAGTCGGTCGAGGTCCCTCTGCAGAGCCCTTTCACCCTCTAACTGACCAACATCTGCTCCCAACTTGGTGTCATCTGCAAATTTTCTGATGACTGACTCAATCCCCTCATCCAGATCATCAATGAAGATGTTAAAGAGGATGGGGCCCGGTACTGATCCCTGGGGGACGCCACTGGCGACTGGCCGCCAGCTGGCTGTGGCACCCTGCTCTCCCTGCTATCTTACACCTGGTGACCAGAAACAGAAAAGCAGCCTCTGAAGGCAAAAATCCCTCTGACGTTTGAGGCAGCCTTACATTGCAACCTGCTTCATAAACAAGCTCCCTGCAGCGGGATCCTGTCTTAGGGGCTAGTCTGTAAGTCTATAAGCACAATATGCCTCCAGCAGCAAGGGGGGAACCTGGCTGCAAAGAGAAAGGGGAAAGAGGCCTTGGTCCACTAATCACAATGGAAAACACTAGAATAATTAACTGCTGCCTCATCCTCTATTTTGCTTCCCTGATGACATGTAAGCTTCTGCAAGGCAGGAAGCAAAACCCCCACTGGCTTCAGTTAAACTGGGAGTTCACTCCAGATTGCATCATCCCCGTATTTTCTCATTAATTATTGCTCTACTGTTTTATGTGTAAAAGAAAAGAGCAGCAACACATCAATGAGGAAGCAGGCTTACACTGTGGCTTTGCCATGTCCTGTGATTTTGGAAGGAGTTCTCAGACAAGGGAGACTTAGAAGCTGATCTTGTGAGTGGTCTGAGACGATCCTGCAATGTGCCCTGGCCTAATCCCACCACTCCAGAAGGAACTGGCTTGGGTGCGCTAGAAGCAGAAGGAAGAGTTTTGTAACATATGATTTCAAAATCTTTAATAAAGGTGATGTCTGCAGAGCAATAGGGCAGAAACTGCTAACCACCACCTTTTCTTTGAATTGCTTTTTTCTTTCAACTACTGCCTACATCTGCTACCAACCTCTGACCCTCAGCACCACCTTCCTAGAGCATGCAGAAGCTGAACATTGCTGCAGGAGGTAGATGCATCTTAGCCATTAGGGTTCATGATGGTGGGAAGCACTTATAGTTTCATAGTTTCATAGTTTCATTCAGGGTTGGAAGGGACCACAAAGATCATCTAGTTCCAACCCCCCTGCCATGGGCAGGGACACCCCACACTAGATCAGCCTGGCCAGAGCCTCATCCAGCCTGGGCTTAAACACCTCCAGGGACAGGGCCTCGACCACCTCCCTGGACAACCCATTCCAGGGTTTCACCACTCTCATGGGGAAGAACCTCCTCCTCACATCTAGCCTGAATCTCCCCACCTCCAGCTTCATTCCATTCCCCCTAGTCCTATCACTACCTGAGATCCTGAGAAGTCCTTCCCCAGCCTTCCTGTAGGCCCCCTTCAGATACTGGAAGGCCACAATGAGGTCACCTGGGAGCCTTCTCTTCTCCAGACTGAACAGCCCCAACTCCTTCAGTCTGTCCTCATAGGAGAGGTGCTCCAGCCCTCTGATCATCCTTGTGGCCCTTCTCTGGACCCCTTCCAGCACCTCCCCATCCCTCTTGTAATAGGGGCTCCAGAACTAGAGGCAGTACTCCAGGTGGGGTCTCAGCAGGGCTGAGTAGAGGGGGAGGATCACCTCCCTCGACCTGCTAGCCACACTTCTCCTGATGCAGCCCAGGATCTGATTGGATTTGCGGGCTGCAAGAGCACATTGAGAGCTCATGTTGAGCTTTTTGTCCCCCAAGTCTCTCTCCTCAGGGCTACTTTCCAGCCAGTCACTGCCCAGCCTGGATTTGTGCCTGGGATTGCCTCGACCCAGATGCAGGACCCTGCCCTTGCTCTTATTGAACTTCATGAGGTTGGCTTGTGCCCACCTCTCCAGCCTGTCAAGGTCCCTCTGGATGGCCTCCCTATAACTCCCTATTAAAACTGTATAATAAATAGAGCTGATTTTGAGAGCCCTGAATTTAGATATGAGAAAGATCAAGAAGGGAAAATAAGCCTTAGTAAAAGCTGATGCCCTTTCATTTTCAAAGAATGAAATGATCATGTTTTGTGTCTATTACTAATTGCATTAATGTTGTGTTTGTCAGACCAGTTTAATTCCAGCCTTTCAAAACAAGCAATGAAATGCCCCAGAGCCATGCTGCGGTACCCCTGTGTCTGCCGGAGTTCAGAGAAGGAAAGGCAACGCCAGGAGCTGGTGGGCAACAACACACCCAGGTTGGAAGCTCACCTGCTGGAGAAAAGCTCCCATGATACCCAGTAGTGTGCATACACACAACATCCCTCTGCAGAACTGAACAGGGTTTTGCAAGACATAGATCACAGAGATGAGAGAGGATGCTGTGAGGCATGGACAGCATTTCAGGGAAGCCACCTCAGGAGGCAAGTATTAGTGTGACGGTTACTGAAACACTCAGCCTCTACTGCCAGCCACAGTAGCATGAGTACCAGGTAGGGCATCTCCTGGCAAGGGTGCCAGCCATGCCCTTGGCTCCCTGAGCCTCCTGTGTTTCCCACAACAGCAGCATTTCTCCATGCAGTCAGGCCTGTCTCCAGCTGCCAAGAGCCACTGCTGATGCCCTGCAAGGAAGTGTGCGAGCCAGCAAGGTATCTTTACATATCTGTTACTTTGGGGCTGAAAATCAGCTGTCCTGACCTGAGGCCTCATCATTAAACCAGCTCCTCCAAGGTGCCCAAGTCTGTAGATGCAGCAGGAAGGGTTTGACTGCAAGATGTTTTTTTTGTTCCTAATAAGAGGAGGAGTTTCACATGTCTGTTTTGTCTCTCAACCCATGAATTCTAAGCAAAATTGAAACACTCTCGCTGGGAAAAAAAATAAATGGCATTTCCTTGAGCCTTTTAGAGTTATGCTAAGGATTGTAAACTCATGATGAGTATTTTAAGAAGTATTTCCATTGAGTCTACCCTCTCCCTCTCCTGACTATCTCCCTCAGTCTTCAACAGCCACCCATGCACTGATTCCACTATGCAAGAAGGTGCAGTACCTGCTTTGGCTTGTTTTCACAGCATGTTATCTGCCTGGATGGCCCTGAAATGGTTGGGTCAGACTTCCAAATACCTGAGATGAACTCACCTTAAAAATAGCACTGTGTTTGAGAAGATGGAGATTTTAAAGCCCATTTCTGCTGCTAGTTCTCTCCTGGGCCTCCAGCAGAGCTGGGGTGTTTTTTGGCCAAGCTGAAGAGCACTCTTTAAGGCAAACTATGCTAAATGGCCCATGTCTATGTGGATTAGAAATTATTCATTCTATCAGGAAAGGAATCCTTTAAAGCAATCACAAATAGCTTCAGTGAGCAGTGCCTGTTATGGCATTGTATTAGACTGCACTTTATGCGTGACTGATCAATATGTTTGTGTTTATAAGTATGTAAAACTGCATTAGTTCTTAGCAAATGCAATATTCATGGAGGTGTGATGCCATGAACTTCTCATCTCCTCATGGCCAGAGCAAAGTCTGCAGCAAAATGCAGGACAGGCACTCTCATACCTTACACCTTGTCTGCCATGTAGTGATGATGCAGGAACAGAACAGGAGAAGACTACCTGAAGGGTGGTTTTAGCCAGGAGGGGGCTGGTCTCTTCTCCCAGGCAATTGTGATGGGATAAAGCCCATCTTGGAAGCAGGGCAGGCTAGTGGCTTGTAAGAGCATTGCCCTCCCTGCAGGGGGTTTTCCCCTTGGGAAACTAAGTTAGTCTGTTCTGCTCCCCTCCCTGCCCAGCAAGGCTATAAAACCACTGTGCTAGCCCTGCCCATCACAGCAACCAGCACCAGAACAAGAGGACACAGTCTCAAGCTGTGCCAGGGGAAGTTTAGGCTCGAGGTGAGGAGAAAGTTCTTCACAGAGAGAGTTGTTAGCCACTGGAATGTGCTGCCCAGGGAGGTGGTGGAGTCCCCACCCCTGGAGGTGTTCAAGAGGAGATTGGACGTGGCACTTGGTGCCATGGTCTAGTGGCCATGAGGTCCTGGGTGACAGGTGGGACTTGATGACCTTTAAGGTCTCTTCCAACCTTATTGATTCTATGATTCTATGATACATTAAATTTCTCACAGTTTGACAGGAAGAAAAAAATATAAATGATTCCCCAGTTAAATCAGTGGCCTCTCTCTTCTGTAAGAGCTGGTTACCAGTTCACAGTATCACAGTATCACAGTATAACTCAGGTTGGAAAGGACCTTGGGGATCATCGAGTCCAACCTATCAACACAGACCCCATGACTAGACCATGGCACCAAGTGCCACGTCCAATCCCCTCTTGAACACCTCCAGGGACGGCGACTCCACCACCTCCCTGGGCAGCACATTCCAATGGCGAATGACTCTCTCAGTGAAGAACTTTCTCCTCACCTCAGTTTTGCCAGTGGAGGCATTTAGCAACGGCAAGAAGAGGCTTTTAAGATAATGGTTCAGCCCTGAGTACAACTCCTGGATAACAGGGGGCAAAGTGGAGTTAGTCATTGCCTTTCCTTTCATGTCCACCTGAAACTATTGGCTCTGCCAGCACATGAGTTAGGAAGTGTTGATTTACATGCCAAGATGGATGTGCCCAGAAGTAAACAGGGAGTAACGAGCACTTCTGTTATATGATGAGTCACATCAGGAAGGTCTAAGGTTTTATTCACCATCTTGCACTACTCCTCTGACTTATCACTAAACAAATCATTTTTAAATGTGAAATGCCATTTAATTGGCCCAGTTCTGAACAGAAAACAAAACCTGTTTTCAGCCCCTACCAATTGCATCTCCCTTATCCTTCAGGAACCTGCTATGGGGCTTAAAGAGTGAACCTGCCATATCTCTTAGTTTATCATTAAGTTGATAATACACTTCATCCTCATTACTATTCTGTCATTAGGATGTGAGTGGTTTGAGTGTTTGACTAAGTGGCTGTTTTTTCCCCTCAGAGGTATATGAGATGCTGCCTCTCAGCAAGGTGTCCTGAAAAGCTTTTCTTAATGAACAAGTGATTAAAAGGCTTAAGTGCAAGCAAGCATCCAAAATACAAGCTACATTATCAAGAAATGAGCCAGAAATAGGCTAACCCTCAGTGCCACTGAGAGCGCAGAGGTCCTTCACTCAGATGCTCTCAACACTCGCTTATTTTGTCTCAGCAGTAGCTGCCAGGCAAGGTCTTGTGGGGCAAGCTGTCCTATGGCCCAGTCTCCATTCCAGATAGCTGTCTTGTCCTCTCCCATGTACAGCAAAGCCATGACAGGGTAGAGTTGGTTTTCCCTTGTTCCTGTACCTGCCTCCACTTCTGGTCTCAGGCAGCTTGGGAAGACGCGGTGAGCATCCTGCTCCTACCTAGGCTATGTCTCCTTTTAGCTGTCTGCCAGGAAAAGCAGAGCCAGCGAGTGAGAGTGAGGTGGTCAGAGTCCTTAGTGGTTGGTACTGCCCTGCTGTCTTTCATCAGGTCAGATGTCAGCATTTCATGTGGAGGTACATATACTGCAACAGTCAGCATCCCTTCCCAAGGAGTGGAGATCAAGGGGAGGCACATCCCCTCTGGAAGGAGTGTCAGCTGGGAAATGCAGCATCCCCAGAGAGAAACCCCAGTCCTTCAGAAACAAGGGGAAATTTAGTCTGTGGTTACAGCAGAGATCAAATTTCACTTCGTTTTCCTCACCAGATGTGAATGCTGAGCTAATGCTCAGCACTACTTCTCTGAGGGATCCCTTTGTGCTGCCCCACTCTCCAGGCAGACCATATCTGCTTGCTCTCCCCAGTTAGGAACAGGATGAAAAGAAAGGCTCTGGGGGAAGTAAATACTGATATTTACACACCATGCCAGGACTCCCAGTGCCAATGCCATGTGTTTGGTCAGGGTCCTTCTGGTGGCACAGACTGCTTGTTCTCTGAATGAAGAAAGGTGGAGAGATAAAAATAAAATACCCTCTATGACATCTGGTAGAAATTTCTCTGCCATTTTTTTCCCTGTTTCTGCCCTCTGTGAAGTTCCAGTAACAGAAACAGCAGCACAAGCTGACATCTGCTATTACCTACAGCATTTTCAGTCACACTGGTTGAATTAACTGCCCTCATAGGAGTCTTCATGCTCTGGAGAATGAAGTTTCATTTCTCCAGCCCTGGAGAAGCTATCTGTGGATTGGGGGCAGCCTTGCTGCCTCTGTTGTCCTGTGGAGTTGTCTGGCTGAGGTGCCATGTGGTGGCTCCATCATTTCCTTTTTCTTGCTGATCCTAAATGATATGGGTAACAGGCACCTGTACCATCCCAAACATCACACCTGAGTTTCACCACCACTGAGTATATGAAACCTCTGGTCTGGTATTCCTAGCAGCTAATTTAAGAAGGACATTGAGACTCTTGAACGTGTCCAGAGAAGGGCAACGAGGCTGGGGAGAGGCCTTGAGGACAAGCCCTATGAGAAGAGGCTGAGGGAGCTGGGATTGTTTAACCTGGAGAAGAGGAGGCTCAGGGGAGACCTTATGCTCTCTATGACTACCTGAAGGGAGGTTGTAACCAGGAGGGGGTTGGTCTCTTCTCCCAGGCAGCCTGTGACACAACAAGAGGACACAGTCTCAAGCTGTGCCAGGGGAGGTTTAGGCTTGACGTGAGGAGAAAGTTCTTCACAGAGAGAGTTGTTAGTCCTTGGAATGTGCTGCCCAGGGAGGTGATGGAGCCACCATCCCTGGAGGTGTTCAAGAGGGGATTGGACGTGGCACTTGAAGCCATGGTTTAGTAGTCATGAGGTGTTGGGTGACAGGTTGGACTTGATGATCTTTGAGGTCTTTTCCAACCTTATTGATTCTATGATTCTAATACCCTGTGATAGTTTTCCTCTTGTTAAAACAGTTATGATGGCCTTGCTCAGAAGTGTCTTTGATGAGGCTGCCTGGGCAGGGACCCTCACTGATGGGTGAATCTGTCTGGAGCTGCCGGTAGGCACGCAGGGCAAGCACGGGTGCCAATACCTGAGGAAGAGCTGCTCTCCTCTTGGTACCATGACCTGGAGAAGAATTTGGCCAGTTTGCCTCTGCTGGCCAGTCTTATTCTGGAACATCTTGTTTATTGCAATTCTCTTCAGTGACCAGAATTTGGCATCCTTTGCTTTGATCTAGATTGTGGTTTCTATAGATAGCATCTAGGCACTTGTGACTTCCTTGTAGGTTGTTGTTAAGGGCTATGTATTTGTTTCCAGTGTTGCCTCTTTTCCCCCAAAGGCACCTTTTCTCCTTCCAGTCATCTGAGACATCTGGGAAAAAGGAGCATTTTTAATTTACAGACACTAGGTTATGACTTTGTTACAACTGAAGAAGACTTCTGGCAGAGGAGAGATTACTATAATCCAGGTTGTAATAGATTTATCCAGTCCTGGACCTTGGTTAACACCTCATTCCTCTTTTCCTGAAGAGAAAAGGCAGTACAACTGATCTAATATATCTTGCCTGGGGCTGTGGGCACAGCACTGATTCACTGAAGAAAAGGGAGTCCAGGAGGATAGTTCATTATCTTCTTGCCCTGATGGTAATCTAGATGGGGAGGGTGGAAATGGAGGCTCGGAATTAGAAGTCTGATAACTTGCCAGGCAGATGACAAAAATCAAAAGGGAAAGCACATTTTATTTTCAAAGTTCAAGAAGGGTATTACAATCAAGAAGAAGAAACCAAATTGAAGCATTAAAAATAAAGCACTTGATATGAGCTCATTGAAAGAGTGGCTAAAAACTTTCACTCAGACTCTTTCATGACACCACCCTATTCCCTCCTCCTCACCATTTCCCCCCTCCCAATGTCACATCAATTAATTGAGTTACAGCTGTTTGTCACATCAGACCTGCTGCAGCTGAGGTGCTGCTGGGTGCAAGTGATTTCAGACAGTGCAGGAAGGAGCCACCATAGGTTATTCTGAGCTCTGATCCCCAAAACGTTCTTGCTGATCCCATGCTGAGCTGTGTCGCACAGTAAGGTTTACATCATAAGTGAGGAAAGCTAAGCCACCAGGGAAGACCTCTTGAATATTGAATTTCATGGTACTCATCTCTCAAGAGTTAAGAACTTTATTTCCTTCCTTCCAGGACAGAGAGACCCAAACCAGTGGTGACTGGCTGGGGGCAGTCTACCTTCTCTTAGCCCAGCATGAAGGTGGAGAACTGCCAGAGAAAACCACTTGAGCTCAGGCTTTGATTTTGTGCTCATCGTCATTCACTTGTGCTTGCAAAGGAGCTCAGGAACCCTCTGCCAGGTGCCAGGAGCAGAGGTGCTGCCATCACTGCTGCCACCACTGCTGTCACCACAGCCACCACCACTTCCCCAATTCCACTATTCACTGCAACCCAGGGAAAACCATGAGCACAGTCAGATGTTTTGCACTTTCATGGGCAGACTTAGCTAAGCAGGACAAAGTCAGGTGCTTTGTTAAAGCCCAGGTTTATTCAAAACAGGAGTAACCTCATCTCTGGAGACTGAACATTTCAGCAGGACCTAGTCAGAAAGTGGCCGTGTCAGGAGTTGACACCTCTGGGAGGAGAGAAAACCCAAACCCTTGCAACTCTCCTGGTATTTGTACAAAAAGATCTGTCTCCTGGCACACCACCAGAAGCCTTCACCTCCTCTCCAGCCCAGGGTTGTCTTTGAAAGCTTTAACTGATGACACCTCAGGTGCTTTGGGGTTTCTATTGAAAAACTAAAAACTATTCTATTGCTCAGCTTCAGAGGAAAGAGGAATGTCCTGTAAGAAAGATAAAGTCTCTCCACCATGAATGCTTTTATAATGGTCCAATATATGCTTTGATGAAGATAGGGATATTGTATTCTTACATCTATTTTCATATCTATCTATCTATATATGTATGTATGTATTTACTTTCAATCCATCAGGCTGCTGCTTGAGTACCACTGCTGTGTACAGCTGTCATGGCAGAATTGACATGGGAGAGAAGTGAGCTACCTGGTACAGTTTTGATCAAGTAACACTCCAGTCCTACCTGTGTTCTGGTTGCTGACCCTGAAGGCTGTGAGGGCAAGGACAACAGGGTAGATCACCCTGGTTAGCTTGGAAGTGGAGTGGAGAATAGGAGAGACCGTGGGGAAGAGCTGGGAGGGGGCAGCATGCTGCTGGTGCTCTCCCATGGCCATGAATGCACCTCCAGGACTGCACCATCAGAGACCTTCCAGGGAGACTGCAAACTCCAGAGCTCATACCTTTTTGTATCAGGAAGCCAAGAGAAACCCAAGGCTTTAAATAGCATAAACCCCAGCAGTATCACTTCTTAGTGTAAGGTGCATTTCTTCAAAAGCATAGCACAAATGCTTCAACAATTCTTCTGCTTTTACCCAGATGAGATTAAAGAAAGAATACATTTTTAAAATACACTGTATCAGACTGCACTGCATCAAATCACCCCTGCCTGCTGAGTAACCACCCCAAGCCAGTGGACAGCAGGTTGATCTGCGTGGGCAGGCCACCTGAGCTCAACAAGAGCATAGTAGGGCTCAAAAATGTTCAAGGGTAGAGGGCCAAAGCAGCAAACAGCTTCTCTGCAAGGCAGACACAGAAGAGCAGCTCTCTGCTGACTGTAAGGGACAAGAAGGGACCCTGGGGAGGGTAGGAGCTGCAGAAGCCCTGGATTTCTGTAGAGGTGTGGGCACTTACATCCTCCCACTGAGGCTGAGGAAGCACTTGCAAAGTGTGTGCCTGAGAAGAGCAACAAAGTTGGTGAGGGGTTTGGAACACAGCCCTATGAGGAGAGGCTGAGGGAGCTGGGGCTGCTTAGCCTGGAGAAGAGGAGACTCAGGGGTGACCTTATTGCTCTCTACAACTACCTGAAGGGAGGTTGTAGACAGGCTGATGATGGTCTCTTCTCCCAGGCAGCCAGTACCAGAACAAGAGGACACAGTCTCAGGCTGCACCAGGGGAGGTTCAGGTTGGATGTTAGGAAGAAGTTCTATACAGAAAGAGTGATTGCCCATTGGAATGGGCTGCCTGGGGAGGTGGTGGAGTCGCCGTCATTGAAGGTGTTCAGAAGGAGACTTGATGGGGTGCTTGGTGCCATGGGTTAGCTGTTTGGGTGGGTTGGATTGGTTGATGGGTTGGACACGATGATCTTGAAGGTCTCTTCCAACCTGGTTTGGTTTATTCTAATAAAGGTTTATTCTAATAAAGGTTTATTCTAATAATGAGACACATGCACACACACATGCAAACACACTTGTGCATGCACATGCACACATGCAGTCCTTCTGCTCTCAGATGTTAGTGATGAGTGTGCAGAAAAAGGCAAGGAAGTGCACTCTTAGGTTTTGAAATCAGTCTGAGCAAAAAGAAAGCTGTGGTTCCCCTCCATGCCCCAGGGAATTTCTGATGTGCTCCTCCCCTCTGGAGGTAGGGTTACTAAATTGGGGTGCTTCACCAACATCCATCCCCACAACTGGGCAAACCTGAGTGGCTGGAAAATGGGTCTAGCCCATGGTGTGGGAGGGAAAGCAAAGGCAAAGTACCTGTGCCAAGCATGTGGTTCTGTGCAAGCATGGGCACACCGTCCTGCTACAGCCTGAGGAGAGGCTCCTGGACTCACTCCATTTCTTGTACACCAGGACTTTGCTGAAGTCAAGGTAAATATGAAGCAGGGGATTTGAGGATAGCTGATGCAGGAAACTAAAGCAAAGCAAGCAAAAATACAACGTGAGATAAAATGAAGAATGGCAGGGCTGTGCAGTACCAGCAGTCTTTATCAGGCTTCTTTAGCCTCAATCTAATTAAAAGAGATGCATAATTAAAATGAAGCAATTAACCATCTTGTAATTAAATACAAAAATAATTAAGTTGAAAACGAACAGGATAACATCCAATTGTCAGGGCAGGATTTATTTGTACTTTAATCTGATGAATTATTTTCAGTGTTCTACTGATTGTGTTCCTGCAGAAAGAGTTCAGTCCTATCTGTAACAGAAGGTGCAGGCTGGTGTTATTCCATGTCCTTTGGGCTTGTTGAAACCTGAACTGCAATACAGTGTGTATAGAGACCATGGTTCTGTGCTCCTCCAGACAGGGCTGCATTTTTGCCACCAAGGACTTTGTGGTTTAAGTTATGTTTCCCATCACATTTGTTTGTAACTCTTTTGCCCATGTAAAATATAAAGCACTTTGCTTAAGCACTGGTTTTGCTGCTGCATAAATGGTGATGATCTGTATCAAATTTCAGACCAGAAGAAATAAATACATGGACATGAAGTCCATTGCTGTATAGTAAGTGAAGTATCACTGTAGAGTAAGTGAAGTGAAGGCAGGATGTTAGGAAGAAGTTCTTCACAAGAAAGAGTTATTGGCCATTGGAATGTGCTGCCCAGGGAGGTGGTGGAGTCACTGTCACTGGGGGTGTTTAGGAAGAGACTGGATGGGGTGCTTGGTGCCATGGTTTAGTTGACTAGATAGTGCTGGATGATAGGTTTGACTCAATGATCTCAAAGGTCTTTTCCAACCTGGTTAATTCTATTCTATTCTAAATTTACAGCCACGGTCTGACAGGTACACTCTGAGCTATCGGTGTTTATGGACCTGCTTCTGTTTCACTGTGATTATGTGCAAGGTGTTTATGTGCCTTACTAGACAAGAGCATTAAAAAGGGAGGTTACAATTGCCCAGATCAAGAGTAGGTAACTTATTCTGATGCCTTTTCAGAGATTTGAGTGCATCCCACTTTGAACAGGGGATCAAAAAAGTCATTTCCTCTTTTTCTGTGATGACTGTGACAACTCAGTATTCATAGTATCACAGTATCATAGTATCATTCAGGTTTGGAAGGGACCACAAGGATCATCTAGTTCCAACCCCCCTGCCATGGGCAGGGACACCCCACACTACATCAGGCTGGCCACAGCCTCATCCAGCCTGCTCTTAAACACCCCCAGGGATGGGGCCCCAACCACCTCCCTGGACAACCCATTCCAGGGTTTCACCACTCTCATGGTGCAGAACCTCCTCCTCACATCCAGCCTGAATCTCCCCACCTCCAGCTTCATTCCATTCCCCCTAGTCCTATCACTACCTGATATCCTGAGAAGTCCTTCCCCAGCCTTCCTGTAGGCCCCCTTCAGATCCTGGAAGGCCACAATGAGGTCACCTGGGAGCCTTCTCTTCTGCAGACTGAACAGCCCCAACTCCTTCAGTCTGTCCTCATCTCAGAACAAGAGTGTGTCACGATGCCTTCCTTTTCTTCAGTAGACTGAGGTCATGTAAGCAAAACACAATGAAGAACAGTTAGAAATCCTTTAAGGATGGAGGTTGATCTTTCATTTGGACATTTGCATCTAACAAATTTCTTGCAGATATGTGGATTTAGGACATGAGTAGTGTTCTACATTGCTCTTTATTTCATAGAATCATTGAATCACAGAATCAATAAGGTTGGAAAAGACCTCAAAGATCATCAAGTCCAACCTGTCACCCAGGACCTTATGACTACCAAACCATGGCACCAAGTGCCACGTCCAATTCCTTTTTGAACACCTCCAGGGACAGTGACTCCACCTCCTCCCTGGGCAGCACATTCCAATGGCCAATAACTCTCTCTGTGAAGAACTTTCTCCTCACCTCAAGCCTAAACTTCCCCTGGTGCAGTTTGAGACTGTGTCCTCACATGGAAACATATTGCTATTTGTGTAGTGTTTGCCCTTCTGTACTACAACTCTTGTGCTTGCAAGGGTGATGGAACGAGCCTTGTTCTGGGTGATTGTATATCATCAGAAGTTTGGTGGAGTCTTCTGGATAAAGCATCTGTTTCAAGCAGCTGCCTGTAACTGGGGAATGACAGCCTGTGGACTTTTTTGCAGTCTCAGTTCTGCACTTGGGAAAGAAACAAACCAGTAAGTGTGGATAACAATCTCAGGAGCTGCTGATTTTGTCAACCTCACTGGAGATGGGGTACTGGGTAAGACCAAATTTAGATGACTCAAAGAGATGCTGAAGAATCTCCTGCTGCAACTCACACAGTTGTCTAACACCCAGACTTCTATAGAGCACACACCACCACCAGTTCAGTACTTATTTGAGAACCTGTTGTCCAATTTAAGGAGCAAACTTTGGTGGGGTGTAATTAACAGGAAAACTGTGCCGCAGAGAGAAACCCAGCTGTGATAATGGATATACAAAGAAGTATGGTAGTGAAGAATTACACAGCTCAGAAAATATCATATAGTAAATGTCATTTCATTGTTCAAGAAGATGATGCTCCTCCCCCACAAGGCTGGAAATATGATGCTAAATTCACTTACAGATGCCTCAGTTATACTGGAAAGATGGCAGAGAGGGGAAAACTCATAAACGTGAAACAAAGAGAAGGGTGAAGAAGCTGATGTATGGGGGGAGATTAAAGTAACCAAACACACATCACTCAGCCAAATGGCATCTCAGGGGGATGTAATTGCTGACCCCGAGGACTTGAAAGGCTGGGCACCAAGGAATTAAAAGCATCCCCAGGGCCATGCAACGCTGGGAGCTACATAATGGAGAGAAATGGTTGAAACTGGACTAATGAGAATTCAGGTGGAGGCATGAGAAATGGCTTGTTACAGAGAGATATCTTGAGCTCTGGAATCCTCTCCTAAGGGGATCAGTGAAATCTTGGGTTATTTAGCAGTAGACTGGAAGAGCATTTGAAAATCTACTCAAAGGCACATATCTGCATCGGCAGAGGCCACTGTGTAATTCCTAACTCCTTTCTATCTCTAAATACCAGGGAGAGTGAGTTGTTTTATTTATTTATTTATCACAGTATCACAGTATCACAGTATAACTTAGGTTGGAAAGGACCTCGAGGATCATCGAGTCCAACCTATCAACACAGACCCCATGACTAGACCATGGCACCAAGTGCCATGTCCAATCTCCTCCTGAACGCCTCCAGGGACGATGACTCCACCACCTCCCTGGGTTATAACATTATAAACAATGTTGGGCTGTTTGTCCTTCCTCTATAGCATCTGCCTGTGACCCTTTGGTCCCCTGCATTCAGCACCATTCAGGGCCCCAGCCCTGTCAAGCGGCATGCTCTGATACAGTGGATTTTCCAAGCTGAGTCATACCTCAAAGGGAGCTGATGCCATGCTGGGACAAGATGACTTCCCTGCTTTGTACCCTGCAAGAAGCATCACTAGCTAATTGTGGAGCATCTCTTGTCTTTCACGTAGTTCTGCTGGCAGCAGCAAAAGATCTGTTGGCACAATTTGGTAGAGCCAGCCCTAAGTGACAGCCAGTTGCACACATGCAGCAACAGAAACAAAACTCTTGACCTTCACTCCCAAAGACATGGACCTTTGCTGAAGGCCCTGCCTCATTAGACAGCCCACAGTATTTTGAGGAGTTAATGGGTGTAATTTAGTGAAGGGTGAGTAAGTGATGCCAAATTGTGGAGTCATTTTGGGTACACTGTAGTATTTAGAACACAAATTGATCTGGGGCATAGATTTTATTCAGTGGCAATGGTTAAAAAAACCTTTCAAAATCAAAATGGGACAAGGGCATCAGGACTGCCTTTTCCAGTAGAGGAAAAAAAATGCAGGGGTCCAGTCTTTGTCCCATTATTCATCTGATTTTATGATGGCAACAAAGCAGAGCTGGCCTGGACATCCTTCTCCCTGGCAAGTTAAAAAACCCCACAGAGACAGCTTAATGACTGAGAACAGCTGATTCCCAGGCTCATCACACGTCCCACCAGCTGCAAATAGGTGTTGGGAAGACACTAGAGGGGCAAGGTAGACTGTGCCCATACTCAGACCATCACAACTGTGTGCAGATTTGTGCAGGTCAGGCCAGCTCTTACTTTGTGATGGTGACAAGGACAGGAGTGATATGTGCCATCAGGCTGAGGAAGTTAGAGGCTGTTCACTGCTCCAGTTGTTGGGTGGGTATAAACAGTTTATTGCCTTCATCTGCACTAGCCAGCAAGGAACATCCAGGCAGTCATTTGTACCTCATTGCCTTTTCTGTCTGGGTTTTCGTGCTTCTGAATTCTTTACATGAAAAAAGGAGAAGAAGAGGCAGAACAAAAATAATGCCAGCATCAAAAGGATGATAGTGTCTGAGTGGATGTCTACTTTTTTCACTCTCAGAGGGTGACACTTGTGATCAGTCAACATCTGCAATGCCCAAGAGCAGCCATTACCCAGCAGCCAGGATCTTCTTGGCTGGCAGAGAAGACAGCAGCAGCATAAACGTGTCAAGAGAGGACCAGTGATTTGTCAGGCAGTTATAATGCACTGATCAGGGGAGTGGAGGGGAGTAAACCCTGCCAAGAGTCAGCCAGCTCAAAGGGAGCCACTGCTAGTGTACAATGCTGCAACTCTTTATCTGTGAGCAAGCACAACAACTTGGGAGTCAGTGAGTAACGAGGCAGCACCAGCTGCCCTGACTTCACTGGCTGGCCCTGGCTCCCACACAGCCACCCCATGCTGCTGAGGGGTGCCACGAGCTCTGGGTGCCTCAGAAGCAGGGGATGGTGCCAGTGAGCATGGGGACAGGCCTCTGAGCCACCCACAGGGACACTGCTTGCAGTTGTCTTCAACCTGCCTGGGTCACCAGGGGCTGGGCCCATTTAAAACCAGGTTATTTGCCATGAAGTATCACTCAGCACCTGATTTCCAGAGCCTGCCTGACATAACAAAAAACATTTCAGTCCTTCCATGGTATTCTTCCTGGATTTTTTTTTTTGTTTGTTAATGCAGCACATTTCAGTCAGAAAGGCACTTGGAAAGCACTGGTAGGCACAAATAAAAATATACCCATGCAGATAGGCAGCAAAGGAAGGAGTACTGCAGTCATGTGCAAAGCTGGGAGCATACTTCCACAAACCAGCTCCCATGGTCCTTAAAGGTGCCTGCTCTCCCCCATCCTCCATGTATGCACACCCTGGTAGTGGCAAAGAAACCTTTGGGAAAAAGAGACCTCCCCTCATCCAGCACTGTCTGCATCGCTCTCCTTCGTGGTCAGACCAGATCAGCGCAGTATTGATTCATTTCTTCAGGATTTTGGTGGGGGTGGACCACACTGTGTTTTCTCCATGCTGTCTTATCATTAATGCATTAAGGAGCTGAACAAGCAATAAGGGCAAATGGACTTCAAAACACAGGGAGCAGTCTCCATAGGGCTTAGGCTGATTTACAGCAATTACTTCTTGGCAGCATGGCTGCAGCCCATTAAGCCCCGCACCTGGCTGTAACTTGAACATCCACTGGTTTTGAGGAGGGACGTGCCATTAGTCACCCCGGCACTGCCATGAACTCTCCTTCTCCTTGATGGAAGGCAAGATGTAAAACAATGTGGGGAGGTTTAACAAAAAGTTAATAGGCTGCAGAGAGCAAATTGGTCTGAATTTCAGGGCTGGATATTGTTTCAGATAACAGGATGCTCTGCTGGCCTCCTTCCAAGGTCTGAGGGGAAGGGATTGGAGATGGAGCCTGGAGCCACTGTAGTTGACTCAGGTTCTCCTTATCTATCCACCTTGTTTCATTACCAGAGGAGGGCTGGGTGCTCAGCTATTAATTTTTTCCCCTGTTTCTGAATTTTTATTGCTTTTTAAAAGGTATCTCTTTGTGCCACCATTACATCAACAGGGCAGCTGTGTACAAAGCACCAAAAGAAAGCCTAGTGCTGCTGGAGGCCAGGGGATGGCTTGTTCAAAGCCCTCCAATGGAGTATGCTGCTTGCCCTAAGGGCTGCGGTGTGGTAAAACTGGGTTTGTCTCGTGTGTGCTGTTTGCATCCTTGAGGGGCAATGAATGGTGAGGAATAACACACAAAAGGAGGAAAAGGGGGATGCCTCTGGAGCATCACTGCACCAAGGGCTCAGAAGGATTCTCATGACAGGTCCTGATGATGGGACAGATGTGGATGGATGAGGTTTTGGTGGGGAAAGTAGCATAATATTTTATTGCGGATACCACCAGCGTGCAAAAGACCTTCAGAGGACTTAAAATTTACTCAGTGATCCAGAAGTGTTTATGGCCCATGTAAAATTTACCAGAAAAATGTCAGATGTCAGTGGATTGTATTAAATGTAAATATTATACAACGCACAGCTTCCGTTCCTTATTGCAGCCTGCCATGTAGCTCTTGCAGATCTCCTGTTTGAAGGGGAGTCTCTGGAGGTGCTGCTGCTTGGGGGTGGGTTTGAAAGGCTTCACTGTGAGCTGGCTCAGCCCACACCTCCCCCTCATGTCCATACAACACTGCTGGACCAACCAATGCTCTTACGGTGGCAAGGGTGCCTGGTTCATCAGAGACCTGCTCCAATACATCTGCAACAGGCATTGTTGTGACACCAACATCCATCACCCCCGAACAAGCTGTGTCCTTGAGCAGCAACCCAACAGGGAGAGGAGAGGATGGCAGAGGATTCTTTCCTGGGTCCCACTACCCTTTTACTTTAGTCCCATGAGCTGACCTGGCTGCCTCTGCCCCTGTGAGGTGGGCACTGGCATCAGGTTGTGTCTTTTACAAGTGACGTGGGAAGGAAGGAGGGAGTGTACTGGCACTGCTGCCCATTTGGAAGAGGCTCAAGTGCACAGCAGCAATGGGATCATGCAATCATTAAATGCCCTTGCATTTAACAAAGGGAAAGGCTCTCTGCTGGATCACTAACCTGTTTTGTTCAGCTTTACCAATTTAGCAAATTGCTGGTTCTTTAGCCTGGCCTGTGGAACTCAAATGCCATGTGGTGTGCAGTCACAGAGTAGACATAAGACTAAGGGCTTGGTTCATCTTTATTAAAGTTTCTTGAGCAGTTACAGTGCTGTCATGTCAACATATTTCCACAGCCAGGCTGAGACAGGTAAAGTGAGTCAGTGTAGTGCATTGCAGCTTGCAGTGACAGGTGCTGGGAAAGGACTCCAGGTCTTGCAAATGAAGTTGTGTGTTACCCTGTTGTTGACGGTGCACATTACTCTTGTGATACCACCAGCTTTTACCAAAACCCAACCACCCAACCAAAAAACCCCCAACCAGCCATAGAGGATCTTTTTTTTCTTGTTTGCTTCTCATAACACATAAAAGGAATAAAACCCAAGCCCCAAACACTTTTTGCTACCACTTATATCTTTTGGAGCTGCAGTAAATGTCAACATAATTCCTCCCCCCCCCCAAAAAAAAGGATTAGCTTGGATAATGTTGTTCCTGAAAATCCCTCTCCTGCAGTCCCTGGGAAGCTGACTGCCACAGCACAAACGTGTACACAAAACACAAGAGCCTGGCCCATTCATGCTGCAAGATAAAGCTGGTTCAGAGTCACAACTCTCCTATAAAAAACATAAATGTGGCAAGCTTTAGGAGGATCTCACGCAGCCTAAGAGAAACACTTCTGGGCTCTCTTTTGCAGATAGAAAGATTTTCACTCTGCACCTTACACAGAGGGGTGACTATTTTTAAGTCAGGATAATGTACTGCTGGTATTAATCTGGAAATAGCTTGTGGGAAGCAGTTCTGATTTCTGCAGGCATGTAAACAGGGTTTGATCCTCAGATGCAAACCGTATCACGTTTCACTAACACACGAGACAGGACCTATTATTAGTTCGGTTGTGTTTTCCAGGGAGCCAAAGAGTTTTGTTGGTATTTGGGGAAGGGAGAAATTTCCTCAATGAGCAAAAATCCTTTTTTTCCCTGCAGAGTCACATTGCAAATTTGGCTTTGAGAACAGATACCTCTTGTGCAGAACAAAGAAACAAACTCGCTAACACCGTATAATGAGATAAGCACGTGCATTTCCTGCTGATAGTCACAAAAAGCCCAGGCACTGTGTGCTTATCACAGACCTTGGCCTTCACAGGAACAGCAAAATGTTTAGTCATCCCCTCACTACTCAGCAGCTGAAAGATGCCCCAGCAGCTCGCTGCTCCTCCTAGCAGGCTTAGGCTCAAGCCTCTGCTGCAGTTCTGCGTTTTGACTCTCAGAAGATTTGGGGGGGGTGAAAAAAAAGCAGAATTTTTCCTGCTCAACCCCTCCACTAAATCTATTAAAATGTGTTGAAATCATTTGTGAGAGTTTCAGCCTGTGCCTTTAAAGCTAGCTGCAAATTTTCAAGCAAACCCACAGTTAGGTGTTCTTCGTGTATTTTGATTCAGCGGTAGGTCAATGTGTTTATTTGCCCCCCCCCCCCAGCAGCAAAGCTGGGCATACATGGGACTTTTGCATACAGGGCTTAGGGCTTCTGTTTGCCCATAATGCCACAAAGCCTTTCAGAGGGACACACGGTGTGCCCACATGGACACCTCTACTATCCTGACAGAGAAAGGGCATGTCTTCTCCTGTCGTTTGACATATGCAGTAAGAACAAACTGCTTTCAGTCTCTTAAAGCAAGCAGCTGCTGCAGCCACCGAGAAGATCTCCTCAGATGAGTGCAACTGAAAGCTCAGCAGTGTTTATTGGTTTAATAATTATCACATTCTTTCTCAACAGATTATCTTTCCAGAGACGTTAGCAGAGGCAGAGCCCAGAAGTGCAGGGGAGTATCTCTGCTATGCTAGTAAGGCAAAGGACGGTGTGGAAAAGTGATGAATTGCTCTGGTCCCCACCTATTAAGCCCTTGGCACAGATTAGAAGATAGAATAGGAAATCCATGTACCTATTTCCTACAGGGAATGTTTGTAAGGACACTGTTAGTGTTGACCTTTCACACCAAGGTCGTGCACCACCGCATTTCACATTGGTTAGTCAGTCACTGGTGCAGACAGCAGGTACAGAGAGATCACAGCTCAGCATCTTTTTCCTGTGGGAGCTGGTGAGATCATGGACAGTGAGGAATCATGCACCCTTTGCTGAACAAGCATAAAGAGCTTTTCTAGAGGCCTGAGAGTGGGATTGCAGCCCTAGACTATGTGGGTCCTGAGTCATGGCAACTATCAGACGCCTGCAAATGCCCTGTGGGGTTCCCCAAACCAAACTCACTCAGCCCACTGACGGGCTGAACTCCTTGCTTTCCACTGCCATCTGGTTACCATTTTTTTTATCATTTTCAGAGCATCAGAGGGAATCAATAGCAGTCCTTCATGTTCCCTTTTGGCATCTGGGAGCTGAACAGCCTTGTTTGGAGCAGGCTGAGTGCCCAGAGGAGTTTATCACACCTTCCAGCCAGATCACAGCCACTCCTGGGACCTTGTTCTCTTTCCACTGAGATGAGTCCCAATCGATGAGCTGATGTTTGTGATTTCACTGTGTTGACTGGAAACTCCTTTACTGAGCACCTGAATCCTCTTCTCACTGTAGGTTTGCTGTTCTTCACAAAAGATTGTAGCCTGTGGGTCTTCTGCCTGAGTTTCACAGTCAGAGTGGGCTTGCTTATGAGCTGCACTCTGTACCCCCACAGCCATGGGCATGCTGAGACCTTTAATGGGTTGCTAATTGCTCTGATTACAAGTTAAGACCAAGGAGGAATTGTTGGATGATGAGCTCCCTGGCAGACAAGAAGATAGCACTGGAACATTTTGGATGAATAATTCAGTAGGCAGGAATGGGAAATGAACAAGTCTTCTGCCTGCTAAAGGGAAGGGGGGGGAAAGACAAAAGAAAAAGAGAAAGAAAGACATTGCCTGCATGAGCAAGGCAGACCCCTCTGATATTGGGCTTCCACTCATAAATGGCAGCATGGCTGGCTTTAGACAACAGGGCACAAGAACTGTGCAGAGCCTCTGCACGACTGCACCATGCCTAGTTGCAAAACACTTCACCAAGTGGAATAAAACCCCACCTCTCTGTGGTGGTGCTGCAACCACTGAGAGCTCACAGGCTCAGGTTCTCATGTGGTGTAAATCCCTCAAAGTCTGTTCAGCTGAAAGAACACGCTCTAGTCACAAGCTAGCAGGCCCCAAAGGCTGAGATAGAGATTTCAGGTTGGAGAGAGGCATTAAAAAGGTTTCTGCATGTATTTTTAGTCTTTTTTTCCATAGAGTTGGAAGGTCTTGCCACATTTTTTTTTTCTCTCCAATATGGAGAGGAACTTTTTGCAAGTGTGGCTTTTTTCCTTTTGCTTCCATATCAGAGGAGGATGTGTAAGTACATGCCATGGTACAAGACAGAAGCACTTGCAGTGAGGGCTGCTTTTATTTCATGCACCTACTTAAATGTGCCATTAGCAGGGCAAGCGTGATTGGGAACAGTCAGCATGGCTTTGCCAAGGGCAAATCCTGCCTGACCAACCTGGTTGCCTTCTATGAGCAGGTGACAAAATTAATAGATGAGGGGCGAGCAACTGATGTCATTTACCTGGACCTGAGCAAAGCCTTCGACACTGTCCCGCACCACATCCTGGTCTCCAGGCTGGTGACACATGGGTTTGATGGGTGGACCACTAGACGGATAAGGAACTGGCTTGATGGCCGCACCCAAAGAGTGGCTGTCAATGGCTCCATGTCCCAGTGGAGGCCAGGGACAAGCAGAGTCCCTCAGGGATCAGTCCTGGGACCTGTCTTGTTCAACATCTTTGTGAGTGACATGGACAGTGGCATTGAGTGCACCCTCAGCAAGTTTGCTGATGACACCAAGCTGTGTGGTGCAGCAGACAGGCTGGAGGGAAGGGAGGCCATCCAGAGGGACCTTGACAGGCTGGAGAGGTGGGCACAAGCCAACCTCATGAAGTTCAATAAGAGCAAGTGCAGGGTCCTGCATCTGGGTCGAGGCAATCCCAGGCACAAATCCAGGCTGGGCAGTGACTGGCTGGAAAGCAGCCCTGAGGAGAGAGACTTGGGGGTGCTGGTGGACAAAAAGCTCAACATGAGCTCTCAATGTGCACTTGCAGCCCGCAAAGCCAATCAGATCCTGGGCTGCATCAGGAGAAGTGTGGCTAGCAGGTCGAGGGAGGTGATCCTCCCCCTCTACTCAGCCCTGGTGAGACCCCACCTGGAGTACTGTGTCCAGTTCTGGAGCCCCTATTACAAGAGGGATCTGGAGGTGCTGGAACGTGTCCAGAGAAGGGCCACGAGGATGATCAGAGGGCTGGAGCACCTCTCCTATGAGGACAGACTGAAGGAGTTGGGGCTGTTCAGTCTGCAGAAGAGAAGGCTCCCAGGTGACCTCATTGTGGCCTTCCAGTATCTGAAGGGGGCTACAGGAAGGCTGGGGAAGGACTTCTCAGGATCTCAGGTAGTGATAGGACTAGGGGGAATGGAATGAAGCTGGAGGTGGGGAGGTTCAGGCTGGATGTGAGGAGGAGGTTCTTCACCATGAGAGTGGTGAGACCCTGGAATGTGTTGTCCAGGGAGGTGGTCGAGGCCCCGTCCCTGGGGGTGTTTAAGAGCAGGCTGGATGAGGCTCTGTCCAACCTGATGTAGTGTGGGGTGTCCCTGCCCATGGCAGGGGGGTTGGAACTAGATGATCCTTGTGGTCCCTTCCAACCCTGAATGAAACTATGAAACTATGAAACTATGAGTTGTGATATATTCTTTTTTCTGTCTTTGTAGTTTCCAACTGCTTCTCTCACCTCCCCATTCTGCAGATACAAACTAACTCAATTTCCTCACTAAGGAAGGTCTGCTGTCTTAATCCAATGGTGACAACAGCAGCAGATACTTCAATTAAAACTGCATTCCACAGAACAACTTTATTCATTACATTGTCTCTCTTCCTCTGCATGAGGAAAACTAATTGAAAAGAGCCACATAAAGGGTTGCACCCAGAAGTCTGCAAATAAAAATATGCTGCTTACTCTTCAAGAGGGGAGAGAGGCAACTGCCTGAGCTATTAGAGCAGACAGGCAGGGTAGAAAGCAGTGAGCAGGAAGTGAAAGGCTTCAGTCTGGTGTCCTGGACCATTCCTGAATCCATTCCACAGAATTTCTCCACCTTCTTGAGTGGTCTCAGGGCTGCAGGCTGAAGAGGAGCTGATCCACTCAGTTGCTACAAAGTTGTCATGGGTTGGTGGGTCTGCACAGCTGAGTTATGGCCCTTGCTTCGGCACCAAAGCCTCAGGGTGCTGTCCATCTGCTGATAGTGGAGGCTCCCACAAAGGGGAGCGAGGGGGAAACTTCTGGTTTAAGCTCCATTTTCTTTTCCAGTTCATGGGTATAATTCAGATTGTGGTACCTTCTGCAGCTGGCTTCCTCCCTTGGCGTCAGATTCTGGTGGCACTTTGTACAAAACTGATTATGATCTCATTTGAGACATGAGGTCTTAAACCTAGGACATGAGGCTTTGAATACACCCATTATTTATTTCTTGGGAAAAAATGAGTTCACATGAAGAGATTATCATCCTGAACTTCCAGCAGTTTTTCTCACAAGCAAGTGCAAAAAATAATATCCTGGATTCATTTACAGCTACCTCCAGAGGAGTTAAAAGCTTGATAAGGTGAAGAATGGACATCCCTCTCTCCATTAAGGAAAGATTAATTTTATTTGGGAGCCTGTTGAAGCAGTGAATTGCACATGGAAATCTTTTGTACTGAACAGCAGCCAAGCTTGCCGTGGAGCACTTTCTTAACAAAAAATTAAATGAATGACTGCAGCAAGGTGTGTCGCAGCCATTATTCTAGAGCAGAGAGGGCGGCACAGGTCCCTGCTCCCATGCCTTGCAGCAGGGGAAAGCACGGACACGAGCACAGCACACAATCGTAGAATCATAGAATCAGATCAGATTCAATAAGGTTGGAAAAGACCTCAGAGATCATCAAGTCCAACCTGTCACCCAACACCTCCCGACCAACCAAACCATGGCACCAAGTGCCGCATCCAATCCCCTCCTGGAACACCTCCAGGGATGGGGACTCCAACACCTCCCTGGGCAGCACACTCCAATGCTCAATCACCCTCTCTGTGAAGAACTTTCTCCCCACCTCCAGCCCAAACCTCCCCCGGCACAGCTCGAGACCGTGTCCTCCTGCCCTGGTGCTGCTTGCCTGGGAGAAGAGACCAACCCCCACCTGGCTACAACCTCCCCTCAGGTAGCCATAGAGGTCTCCCCTGAGCCTCCTCCTCTCCAGGCCAAGCAACCCCAGCCTCTCCTCACAGGGCTGTGCTCCAGACCTCTTCCCAGCTCTGTTGCCCCTCCCTGGACACCCTCAAGTGTCTCAAAGTCCCTCGCAAACTGAGGAGCCCAGAACTGGACACAGGACTCAAGGCGTGGCCCAAGCAGTGCCGAGCACAGGGCAGAATGACCTCCCTGCCCCTGCAGGCCACACCGTTCCTGATGCAGGCCAGGATGCCACCAGCCCCCCCAGCCACCTGGGCACACTGCTGGCTCATGTTCAGCCTACCATCAACCACCACCCCCAGGTCCCTTTCCTCCTGGCTGCTCTCCAGCCACTCTGACTCCAGCCTGTGGCACCACCTGGGGTTGTTGTGGCCAAAGAGATAGAGAGATAGAGATGATAGAGATAGAGATAGAGATAGAGATAGAGACAGAGATAGAGATAGAGATAGAGATAGAGATAGAGATAGAGATAGAGATAGAGATAGAGATAGAGATAGAGATAGAGATAGAGATAGATAGAGATAGAGATAGAGACAGAGATGAGATAGAGATAGAGATAGAGATAGAGATAGAGATAGAGATAGAGATAGAGATAGAGATAGAGATAGAGATAGAGATGAGATAGAGATAGAGATAGAGGTAGAGATATAGAGATGAGATAGAGATAGAGATAGAGAGAGAGATAGAGAGAGATAGAGAGAGATAGAGATAGAGATAGAGATAGAGATAGAGATAGAGATAGAGATAGAGATAGAGATAGAGATAGAGATAGAGATAGAGATAGAGATAGAGATGAGATAGAGATAGAGATAGAGATAGAGATGAGATAGAGATAGAGATAGAGAGAGAGAGAGAGAGAGAGAGAAATAGAGATAGAGATAGAGATAGAGATATAGACATAGATATAGACATAGATATAGACATAGACATAGAGAAGGTGCAGTCAGGGGATTTTCTTTGCTCGCCTTATCCAGAGGCTGGTAGGCATCACAAACACCCTGAAAGTCTGTGTCTCAGCTTACTTTTCCTTCCAGGTAATTTCAAGCAGGCTTTTTTTTAAGAGAGTGGTGAAGCTGGTAAATGTGTGCAGCTGTTGGGAGAGCTTGTCTCTCTGATGATGCCTAGTGGGATCTATGAAGCAATAATAAGAAGGAGAGGATTGAAGTCCAAATTGGGTTCCCACATTTTTCAGATGTTGCAGGATTCTCACATCTGCTTCAGTTTTGAACACTAAAAAGAGCCCTTATCCTTTGTACCACACTGAGTACTTTCACCATTTCCTGAGCTCTTTGCTGCATACTTCCATCTCCAGATATTTGCTACTTTAGCTGCTGTGCAGTACTCAATGGCTCTCCTGCAACCCACCCCCTACAGCTTTATCTCAGTGTATTTATCAGTTCATCTATCACGGAAGAACGTGACACTTAGGGGGCTGGCATTGGCCACATGGAGGTCTTTGGTGATCTCAGAGTATCCTCTCACTTTCGAGCTTCAGGCATTCCTCCTTGGGCACTCCACTATTACTCAGGAATCTCATTCTGCTGATTCACCCTGAGGACAAGGATGGAGTCAGCAAATGCTGCAGCGTGGTTTCGAAATCTTTCAGATGCTTCTTTGTGGCTTTCATGTCCCCAATGAAATAGCAGGGATTTAAACTTTTCCTTAGGTCAGATCTTATCTAAATCTCTTAAACAGGAAATATTGCTGTTGCTTTGTTTCTTTGTTTTTCAGTGGAAACAAGACGTCCCCCTTCGAATGAGGTTGGACTGAAGCTTCAGACCCTGGTTTTGTTCAAGATGTAAACAAGCTCTGGATATAAATTCCCTTGCGAAACACACCCAGTGGAATATGGCTTAAGGGCTGTAGGTAACAGTCCCAGAGCCTGTTTCAAGCCTTTGAAACATTAAAATCCTCCTTGGCTGTATTTGCAGCATCTTTTACTAGCTCTGAATCTGATCTGTTTGAAAAGTGTGTGCATGTTAGAGAGCACAAAGACAGTTGTGAATTGGAAAATATTAAGAAGGCTTATGTAAAATCTGGGTGATGTCAAAGTATTCATAATGCAAATGAGCTTACAAACACAGCCCATCTGCTTTACTTCAGTAATTTCTGACAATTCAGGGCATCATTGATTTGGTTAAAGCATCTTCTGACATTCCTTTTGCCCTCCTTCCTCAATGAAATAACATTGAACTTTTTTTCTTCGCAGAGAAATCCTGAAGTGTTGCTTCTGACCCAAGACACATAGAATAAGAGCCAACACTAAACAAGAACCAAACGTGCTATAAATGAAAACAATTACACGTCAAGAGGCACCAAAATCTTGCTAAGTATCACAAAAAACACTTCTGCTTCTGAGAAAAAAAAAGAGACTTCATTCTTCTAGGTGATGCAGACAGTGAGAGGAAGGATTCAGTAACAACGGTAAATAATTCATAGTTTCAGGCAATTTGCCCCAAATCCCTGAGGAGATTTATGTGCTAACTCAACCACAGCTGAAACACTTCCTCAGTTGCGCTAGACAGCGAGGTATCTGCTATGTGCCCCAGTTCAGACACAACCCATGTGCTCTTCTAGGTACCACCATGGCTGGCAGCACTGAGCATCCTGAGCAGCTGGGCTGTGGGTGCCAGCCTGGACAAGGTGAGGCACAGCTGGGGTAATGCTTAGCTTTCAAAATGGAGAGGAGGGGAGACTCACTCCTCAAGCAGAAACATTTTCAGAATCAAGAATATAAAAAGAAAAGAAAAGAAAAGGGAAGGAAAAAAAAACCCAAACCCAACACACCACCAAACTTTCAGAAGTCTCACAGCTGCTACTGCGAATTGTGTGTGTGACTCAGAGGGTAGACTGCACGGATATAAATGGAAATGGGTTACTTAAAACTTGATTGATAATGTCTTCATTTTCCTAAGAAAAATGTCTTTTGAAGAAATATTATAGCGGGGTGGCAAGCTGTACCATATGTTCTTTGCTGCAGCTGACTTTGTAATACATCTCAGCTACATTTTAAACTGTATAGCGCTGATTGCCTGGCAATTCCGATGTCCTCTGCAGATAAAGTCATGGAAATATACTGATTGTGCTTCAGGAGACACGCCAGCGTTGCCTGTGCTATTTAAAATCAGACAAGAGAAGGGCACCTGTTTGCCTAGGCTTTCCCTGCTTGTTTACCACTTCCTGCACTACACTGAGGGAGGCTCGCAGATCCCTCAGGGGGACTAAGCGCCAAAAATAAAGATCCATGCATACTGGAGCCATGCTTTGACTGCCTAGTATTTTGTGGCAAAAGATGGAGGCCTTGTGCCCTAACGAAGGGCAAACAGCTGCAGTTGCTTGAGTCACTCCTTCAGAAGGGCAAACCAGGGAGAGGACAGCCAGGAAAAAATCCAGATCACAGTATCACAGTATCACTTAGGTTGGAAAGGACCTCGAGGATCATTGAGTCCAACCTATCAACACAGACCCCATGCCTAGACCATGGCACCAAGTGCCACGTCCAATCTCCCCTTGAACGCCTCCAGGGTTGATGACTCAACCACCTCCCTGGGCAACCCGTTCCAATGATGAAGTTCCAATGACGAATGACTCGCTCGATGAAGAACTTCCTCCTCACCTCGAGTCTCAACCTCCCCTGGCGCAGCTTGAGACTGTGTCCCCTTGTTCTGGTGCTGGTTGCCTGGGAGAAGAGGCCAACCCCTTCCTGGCTACAACCACCCTTCAGGTAGTTGTAGAGGGCAATGAGGTCACCCCTGAGCCTCCTCTTCTCCAGGCTAAACAATCCCAGCTCCCTCAGCCTCTCCTCATAGGGCTTGTGTTCAAGGCCTCTCCCCAGCCTTATTGCCCTTCTCTGGACACGTTCAAGTGTTTCGATGTCCTTCTTAAACTGAGGGGCCCAGAACTGGACCCCTCTGATGATGCTCTACTCCATACTGAAGGAAAATAGGTCTGGAAATGATGGGTTTTGCCTCTCAAATTAATCTCAGAATGGCTTGTCTGTTGGGAAATTCCTTGGACCATCTCCCACTGTACCTCCGGGAAATGCCGACAGTGTTTACAAGAGCTGTGATCTCTCCAGCATGCCCATGATTATTGCCCTATTAAATGTTGATACTGTGAGGAGGCTGAAACTATCTGAAACACTGTGGTGTGGTCTCCTGGCAGTGCCTTGCTGAGTTAGAGCTGGCAGAGCCCTACCTCTCTGTCTTTGGATAAACAAACTGGCATGATGTCTATCCGCACTGTGTACTGACATTTGCAGGGCAAACATTTTGTCACTGCAAAGCTGTCTTGTACAGGATGAACCACAGAAAACAGCTGCAACAGAGTTTTCTCCCTGAAGATTTTGGTGCAGTGTCTTTGGTGGTGGTTTTACCAGCAGGTTGCCTTCACCAGTGCTTTGCACATGATATTTTGATGTAGGGCTGGACCAAACCGTTGTCACTCCAGAAAGCCTGTTTGCATCATCTGGCTGGCTCCTCAGGGGCCTCAAAGGTTTTACTGTGTCTTGGTGTAAGATGAGCAAGAAGTCTCTAAGTCCCCGTGCCTTACCATTTATGACTTCCTAAAGCCTCTAGTGCTGCTCCTCTACCATCTTTTGCATTAGAGTTGGAGTGGTCCTGTATGTTAGAATAAACCTTTATTAAAATAAACCAAACCATGTTGGAAGAGACCTTCAAGATCATCGTGTCCAACCCATCAACCAATCCAACCCACCCAAACAGCTAACCCATGGCACCAAGCACCCCATCAAGTCTCCTCCTGAACACCTCCAATGACGGCGACTCCACCACCTCCCCAGGCAGCCCATTCCAATGGGCAATCACTCTCTCTGTATAGAACTTCTTCCTAACATCCAACCTGAACCTCCCCTGGCGCAGCCTGAGACTGTGTCCGCTTGTTCTGGTACTGGGTGCCTGGGAGAAGAGACCATCATCAGCCTGTCTACAACCTCCCTTCAGGTAGTTGTAGAGAGTGATAAGGTCACCCCTGAGTCTCCTCTTCTCCAGGCTGAGCAACCCCAGCTCCCTCAGTCTCTCCTCACAGGGCTGTGTTCCAAACCCCTCACCAACTTTGTTGCTCTTCTCTGGATTTGTTCCAGCAAGTCAACCTCCTTCCTAAACTGAGGGGCCCAGAACTGGACACAGGACTCGAGCTGTGGCCTAACCAGTGCAGTGTACAGGGGCAGAATGACCTCCCTGCTCCTGCTGGCCACACTGTTCTTAATGCAGGCCAGGATGCCATTGGCCCTCTTGGCTGCCTGGGCACACTGCAGGCTCATGTTCAGCCTACCATCGACCAGTACCCCCAGGTCCCTCTCTGCCTGGCTGTTGAGACAGATGTTGGTAGCACTTCCCCTGGCAGCCTCCTCCCTGTCTCCTTGCCTTCATGCAATATTTTCTTTTCATGATCTGCAGCTTGGGGACTGTGCTAACCTATGTCAGGCAGGACTGGCCAAAGTCTCAGGCAGGGCAGATGTTCAGGCTATGTTTTTCCCTTTCTGTCTCCTGCAAGGCTATTAGCTGTGATCTGTTTCTGATGTACAAAAGATGAAGTTTTATTGCAATTTGCAAGCAGTTTTTGCCCATTGCTCACTGGTTTATATAGCTAGATGCACACATTTGTTTTAATATACCTTGGCTGAAGTACAGTAGAGGAAAATATGATTCTATGAAAATAGTCCTTGCATCAGTATTCACCAAATTTCATGAGTACTTGTACTCTTGTCCTAATTTCTTTGGCAGGCACAGAGGAAACACAGCATTTGCCTAGATTAGGAAAAGAAATCCCACATTGCTACTGGGCCAGATACTGATGCTGTTCCAGACTGCCATGCATTATCATCCAAATGTTCTTCTCCTTTAGCACTTGTGCCAGCAGTGGTGGTGATGGACCAGCCTATGGAAAGGACTGGTTCAGGTCAGCAGAAGGGTTTTACAAACATTCTGGAAAGGTGTTTTCCCTCCTCCTCACACACAAGATGAGAGCTCAGTCTGGAAAGGACTCTCTTTGGTTCAAGCATCATCTTGTGGCTCCCCAGGAAACTTGAGTACGGAGAGGAAAGGAGCCCCTCATTGTTACCCTGGCCTGTGAGCTGTCAACCAGCAGAGCAACATACATGGACATGTTTGTTCCATGCTCTCCCACCACTGAGATATCATTTAGTAGTAAGACACAGAGGACCAGAGACCTCAAAGCTAGCAAGGGAAAATTTACAGCACAGTGTTTGTCAGTTGCTTTGGCATAACTAAATGGCTTCTGTCTCCTTGACTTCATTTCAGTGAACTGGAGCTTGATTTAAACATTAGGCCACTCACTGTTACTAACCTCTCCCTTCCAAAGTGTGACTGTTTGGCTGAAATAACCTCATTGTTGCTTTCCCACCTCCCTTTGTGGGCCACTAGACATCTCTCCTGGTGGGTCCACGTGCCTGGGACAGTAGCAACAGAACCCATGGGGCAAGGGTCACCACATGCAGGCAGCTGGACATGGGGTTAGGTGCTGCTTCCACAGGACTACTGCCACTGTTGGACTCTCTTTGAAGGTGTAGCTATCTCCCTACCTCCTTTTCAGAGGGCAGTGGTGGTGGTAGAAGAGCACCCTTTTCTTGTGCAAGGGTTCTTCCCTTCTTTGCTCAGAGCTACCCTGCCTTTCATAGAATCATGGAGTCAATAAGGAGCACTGCCTGGCCTGCCCTGCTGCCCTTCAAATTTCTAAACATCTGGCAAGAGAGATCACAGTATCACAGTGTCATCAAGGTTGGAAGAGACCTCAAAGGTCATCGAGTCCAACCTATCACCACAGCCCTCATGACTAGACTACTGACTGACTCATTTGTGATGAATAACTCCCCTAGAGCCCCCAGCCCGTTTTGTCATGTTAGTGCAACATGGAACAGGTCACAGTTTGAGTAAATTTGTCTATTAGCTTTAGTCACTTGAATATTTTGTTTGATTACAGATTATTGTTTGTGTCTTGTTAGCAAATTGGCTGATGTTTGTCGTCAGACCACATTCCATCTAATTGGGCTTTTACATCATAAAGTATTCCCTCCCTTCCCTGACTGGATGAGTGAAATTTAATTAAACAGCAGCCTTCTCTCTTGTTTGCAGATGATGCATGAACATTTGTAGCTAATTGGCAATTCTGTTGTGAGACAATTAAAGAACTTTCCAAACTGCCAGGAGAGGAACTACAACGTGAATGCTCTTCCAAATATTTACTTGTAGCCTTATTTGCAACCTTTTGTTGTGTAATAGATTTAATGATGCTATGTATCGAATAACCATGACTCTTCTCTTTAATGAATTCAAAAGTAATCCCTGTCAAAATTAAAGGAAAGTTCCAGTGTACTAAATGCACAAGATAGGGGAAAACATTATAAGCAACTACAGCTGTCTGGTGCTTAGATGTTGCACAGCTATAAGGTGTTTCACAAACACTTTATGGCAAAACGAGGCATGGCTACCTCTGATGCAATAACAAATTGGCAAACACTACATCTCCATCTCCTCAGCTTAGCAGCACCAAGTTAGGATGCAGTGAATTTGTGTTTTCACTGCAAGCAGAACTAAGTGAAGATGAATACTTCCACCCTGCTGCTGCTTCAAGAGAGAGCTGTGATAGAAGCTGCATTTTACAAGATGTGAGATGCTTTCAGGGTTTGGAGATGGGTTCACAAGCAGGACTACCTCATCTCAGCAGCCTTCCCAGCCCTTCCCTGGCAGCCCTGGCACCAATGCCACTCTCTCCGCCTCTTGGCAAAAGAGTTTAAGAGTCATAGAATCATAGAATCAACAAGGTTGGAAAAACCCTCGAAGACCATCACGTCCAACCTGTCACCCAAGACCTCATGACTACTAAACCATGGCACCAAGTGGCACATCCAATCCCCTCTTGAACACCTTCAGGGATGGTGACTCCACCACCTCCCTGGGCAGCACATTCCAATGGCAAACAACTCCCTCTGTGAAGAACTTTCTCCTCATCTTGAGCCTAAACATCCCCTGGCGCATCTTGAGACTGTGTCCTCTTGTTCTGGTGCTGATTGCCTGGGAGAAGAGACCAACCCCCTCCTGGCTACAACCTCCCTTCAGGTAGTTGTAGACAGCAATAACCTGAGTCCCTCAGGTTTAACTCATTGGCCAGCCAGCTCTGGTCATGGAGCACTGGCTAGCATCCTGACTAAGGAAGGGAGAGTGGAGACACCACCCTTCCCTACTTGTTTCCTACAGTGCATTACACCTGTGAAGCTTCCAGCATCTGCAGAGATAATTTCTTGCTACTTGATTTTTCTTTGTTGGAGAACAAAAACTGTAAGAAAATGCTGAATTTCAGAGGTATTCAAGAAAACCCAGATGAGGATAGTAAGACCTTTCTGAGAGGGGGAGCAGCTGTGCTTTTCATGCTTTTCTTTGAAGGATCTTCACAATGTGCCTAAAATACTGAAGATGAGGCCAGTCTCCAAGTCAAATTCCTTTTTTTTCCTGAAGTCTTAGGGCTAGACATCTAACAGTGGCAATGACTTGGAGGGCTTCATCTGTCTGTCACAGGATCACAGGATGCTAGGGGTTGGAAGGGACCTCCAGAGATCATCAAGTCCAGCCCCCCCTGCCAGAGCAGGACCATAGAATCCAGCAGAGGTCACCCAGGAATGCATCCAGATGGGTCTTGAAAGTCTCCAGGGAAGGAGACTCCACAACCCCTCTGGGGAGCCTGTTCCAGTGCTCTGTGACCCTCACCGTGAAGAGGAGCTGGGATTGTTTAGCCTGGAGAAGAGGAGGCTCAGGGGTGACCTCATTGCCCTCTACAACTACCTGAAAGGTGGTTGTAGCCAGGAGGGGGTTGGCCTCTTCTCCCAGGCAACCAGCACCAGAACAAGGGGACACAGTCTCAAGCTGCACCAGGGGAGGTTTAGGCTGGAGGCGAGGAGGAAGTTCTTCACCGAGCGAGTCATTCGTCATTGGAACAGGTTGCCCGGGGAGGTGGTTGAGTCATCGACCCTGGAGGCGTTCAAGAGGGGAATGGATGTGGCACTTGGTGCCATGGTCTAGTCATGGGGTCTGTGTTGATAGGTTGGACTCGATGATCCTCGAGGTCCTTTCCAACCTAAGTGATACTGTGATACTGTGATACTGTGAAGCTCCTCCTCATACTGAGGTGGAACCTCCTGTGCTGTAGTTTATATCCATTACCCCTTGTCCTATCCCAGGGCACAAACAAGCAGCGCCTGTCCCCTCCCTCTTGACACCCAGCCCTCAGATATGTAGAAACATTTCTCAAATCCTCTCTCAGTCTTCTCTTCTACAGAACAAAAAGCCCCAGGGCTCTCCTCTCAGCCTCTCCTCATCAGGCATGTGCTCTAGTCCCTTAATCCTTTAAAAGCTGGAAGTGCCTCAAATCCTACAAGATCTAGACTAGACCTCTGACAAATAAGCAACAAGGATGTGTTCTTAGCCTAGTCTAAAGGGATGCCTAGTGAGCACCAGAGAATGGAATGGTCTCCACTCGAGTTTCATTGAAGTCGAAGTCTATCCCCATCCAATTAAAATGGAGGTAATGCTTTCTTCAGCATTCCCATTTTGCTTCATACCTTGTTTGAATATGCATCACCAGCCTCTGTTTCCAAGAAATGCAGTACATGGGGGTTCTTGGAGAGCCAAACTCCTCTTTACTAGTTCTGAAGCATTCAGACCTTCGAAGCAAGCACCAGCTGTCCATGCATGAAGTTGATTTATGAGCAGTGTTCTGTTCAAAGCACTGTAATTTTGTGAAATGATAGCAGTATTGATTCCAGCAAGAGTTTTACTTGGCTGAAACTACCAGGACAGAGGGACTAAACAGAGCCTTGGAGTGAATAATACAGCTTTCCACTTTATCAATTTCTTATGTTTTACTCCCCACCTTCACTTACCAACCTGCATCGCTTCTTTCCTTCCTTCTTTTCCCTTTGAGGCACTTGTCTTTTGCTGTGGTTCACAGCTGTAAATGATGGAGTGTATTTTCTTATCTGAGAACTCTGAGCAGCATCAAAATACAGTCTGAGCAGAGAATAGACTGCTCAACCTCTCCAAGTGGTTTGTTCTGCTGTGTGGTAAGCTGAATTCTGGCTCTGAAAGATACAGAACTATGGTGATTAAAGACGATTTGCTGTTGTTTTGCTGTGGTTGCTTTGTTGCTGCTGCATTTGTTTTGTTTGTATTTTTTCTTGGAAGAAAATATTTCTGGTTTAGCTTTTCTTAAAATAAGTGAGCAAAAATATTTGCTGAGAAGAACTGGGAAGTTCCTTAATCTGGACTAGATTTGGCTCCTAGTTCCATTGATATGGAATCATAGAATCAATAAGGTTGGAAAAGACCTCAAAGATCATCAAGTCCAACCTGTCACCCAGCACCTCATGACTACTAAACTATGGCACCAAGTGCCACTTCCAATCCCCTCTTGAACACCTCCAGGGTTGGTGAATCCACCACCTCCCTGGGCAGGACATTCCAATGGCTAACAACTCTCTCTGTGAAGAACTTTCTCCTCACCTCCAGCCTAAACTTCCCCTGGTGCATCTTGAGACTGTGTCCTCTTGTTCTGGTGCTGATTGCCTGGGAGAAGAGACCAACCCCCTCCTGGCTACAACCACCCTTCAGGTAGTTGTAGATAGCAATAAGGTCTCCTCTGAGCCTCCTCTTCTCCAGGCTAAACAATCTCAGCTCCCTCAGCCTCTCCTCGTAGGGCTTGTGCTCCAGGCCTCCCCCCAGCCTTGTTGCCCTATGCAGGAGGGAAGCACAGGGGAGTTAGATGACATTGCTGGAACAGCAACCTCAACAACGTCCTGTTTCAGAGCATAAACAAAAATTGCATATGAACTCCATGCACATTTCATCTGCATTTCCATTTCTAACGTCAGGAGTGAAAAAAAAAGTAGAAAGTACAAATCCTTCCGTGGCACGATTAATTCAGCTACAGGCACAGCATGCATGTCAGCATAAATCTTCAGTAGCCTAGCCAGCCACTGAAACTGCTGCTTCTGCATTTGCTTTCTCTGTACTTACTTAGCTAGAGAAAGAAATCTCTAAAACCCACAGGACAATAAATGTGTTAGAAGCAAATGTCACTTCAGAAAAACTAGAGAAAAAGATAAACAAGAGGACACAGTCTCAGGCTGTGCCAGGGGAGGGCTTAGGCTGGAGGTTAGGAGGAAGTTTTACACAGAGAGAGTGATTGCCCATTGGGATGGACTGCCCGGGGAGGTGGTGGAGTCACCATCACTGGAGGTGTTCAGGAGGAGACTTGATAGGGTGCTTGGTTTAGTTGATTAGGTGGTGTTGGATGATAGATTGGACACGATGATCTTGAAAGGTCTCTTCCAACCTGGTCTATTCTCCTCTCCTCTCCTCTCCTCTCCTCTCCTCTCCTCTCCTCTCCTCTCCTCTCCTCTCCTCTCCTCTCCTCTCCTCTCCTCCTCTCCTCTCCTCTCCTCTCCTCTCCTCTCCTCTCCTCTCCTCTCCTCTCCTCTCCTCTCCTCTCCTCTCCTCTCCTCTCCTCTCCTCTCCTCTCCTCTCCTCTCCTCTCCTCTCCTCTCCTCTCCTCTCCTCTCCTCTCCTCTCCTCTCCTCTCCTCTCCTCTCCTCTCCTCTCCTCTCTCCTCCTCTCCTCTCCTCTCCTCTCCTCTCCTCTCCTCTCCTCCTCTCCTCTCCTCTCCTCTCCTCTCCTCTCCTCTCCTCTCCTCTCTCCTCTCCTCTCCTCTCCTCTCCTCTCCTCTCCTCTCCTCTCCTCTCCTCTCCTCTCCTCTCCTCTCCTCTCCTCTCCTCTCCTCTCCTCTCCTCTCCTCTCCTCTCCTCTCCTCTCCTCTCTCCTCTCCTCTCCTCTCCTCTCCTCTCCTCTCCTCTCCCTCTCCTCTCCTCTCCTCTCCTCTCCTCTCCTCTCCTCTCCTCTCCTCTCCTCTCCTCTCCTCTCCTCTCCTCTCCTCTCCTCTCCTCTCCTCTCCTCTCCTCTCCTCTCCTCTCCTCTCCTCTCCTCTCCTCTCCTCTCCTCTCCTCTCCTCTCCTCTCCTCTCCTCTCCTCCTCCCCTCCCCTCCCCTCCCCTCCCCTCCCCTCCCCTCCCCTCCCCTCCCCTCCCCTCCCCTCCCCTCCCCTCCCCTCCCCTCCCCTCCCCTCCCCTCCCCTCCCCTCCCCTCCCCTCCTCTCCTCTCCTCTCCTCTCCTCTCCTCTCCTCTCCTCTCCTCTCCTCTCCTCTCCTCTCCTCTCCTCTCCTCTCCTCTCCTCTCCTCTCCTCTCCTCTCCTCTCCTCTCTATAATAAACATGATATTTTTCTGGGCCTGTATACAACATAGTGTGTGGGGGGAGTGTTTGTTTGTTAGGCTTTACTCTTTTTTAATTCTTTTTTAATTTTCTTTGCTATTTTAAGCTGAGGCTCCTCCAAGCACATTCAGTGTTTAAAGACTTTGAGGCAAGTGTCCAGGAAAAAAAAGCCACCAAAAAACCCAACAAATAATGCAACCAGATTTTATCATGATCAAATAATAGTTTGGATTCTACCAGAGGAAATGTGGTTAAAAGTAAAGCTGAGACACAATGCATTTCTGCACAGAGTGGTGGGGCTCTAGCATGATCAACGTTTGGGGGTCAGGTTTGAAGATGGAGGTGAGTTGCTGCCTCCATGGTGATCCTAAACAGCTAAATGTTGGCCATGAAACCTCTCTGCCTGCAGCCTGTCCCTTCAGCCCCAGGGAGAGGGAAAGGCAGGTAATTGCTCAGCAGCTTCTGATACTGAGAAGAAAAAATACAACTCACATTGTGATGCAGGAGGGAGAAAGCTCCTGCTTAAGAACCAAGTCAACCATGAAATTAATATTTCCTTTACAGTGGGAAAAAAAAAAAATAAAAAGAGCAAAGGGGGGGAAAAAAAGAAAGCCTGCAACATGGGAATAAATGTAAAGCTGAGGTGGGAACAGGATTTGAATGTCTTTGTGAGAAGGGGAATGCTTTGGCTTGCTCGCATCTCTCCCTGTTAAGCAACTCAGTGCTGAGGAGGTCGAGGATGAGCCACATAGTTAGATCCTGCCACCCAGAATCTATATCCTCATGCCCCTCAGAAACAGCTCACCCACAAGGTATAGGCAAGGCCCCTGCAGATCTTTAAACCTCCAGGAAGAGATTAGCTCCTTCCCCCCAGCTCTCAGCACCACCAGCTGCCAAAAAACAGTGCAGCAATCTGGTGGGGCTTCAGAAGGGTGTTCCTGTGGACAAAAGGGTGACAGTGCTGGTGCAGGGCTGTTCACCAATGACCATTTTTGCTTTCCTGGCTGAATTCCATGAAGCCCTTTGTATTTCTTCATCCCTCTGTTTGCTTTAATAAACCACTCCAAAACATCCAAACCCAGCACCAGAACGAGAGGACACAGTCTCAAGCTGCGCCAGGGGAAGTTTAGGGTCGAGGTGAAGAGAAAGTTCTTCACTGAGAGAGTTGTTAGCCATTGGAATGTGCTGCCCAGGGAGGTGATGGAGCCACTGTCCCTGGAGGTGTTCAAGAGGGGATTGGATGTGGCACTTGGTGCCATGGTTTAGTAGTCATGAGGACTTGGGTGACAGGTTGGACTTGATGACCTCTGAGGTCTTTTCCAACCTTGTTGATTCTATTCTATTCTATTCTATTCTATTCTATTCTATTCTATTCTATTCTATTCTATTCTATTCTATTCTATTCTATTCTATTCTATTCTATTCTGATGTTTCAAACATCCAGCACTGGGACTGACCAGGGATGTGATACTAAAGTCTGGGAAATCCAAGAGGCAGAGGATTGAATCAGAACTGCATTTTGATTGAAAATGGAACCCTCCCTTTTCCCCAAATGAAAATGTATCATGAAATCTTATTTTATTTATTTGTTGCCCCACCCCCTTGTTTTTTTGACAACCACCTCTCAGCACTGCCCCTCCCCCTTCCCTCCTGTCTGTTTCTTGGGGAGGTGCTCCTGGTCCAGCACAGTGTGGTCAGCAAGTTTCTCCTGGCTGTCTGGCCACAGAAGAGGAGATCCCCACAGCATCCCTAAAGCTCCCCAGGGGAAGAAAATTCTGGTCTTGTAATCACCAGGAAGCAGCCAAAGCAAAATAAGCAAACAGCAGGGTCTGGAAAATACCTTGGGTGGCATGAAGTGTCAGCCTTCCCCCCAGCAAGAAATAGCTGCATCTACCTGGGATGGACACACTTTGGAGGATGCTAGTGTCAGGCTATTCTGTGGTGACAGCATCCTCCCAAAAAACTATGAGCTGAAGGAAGGAGAGATGTCCATTCTGTGATGGAAACAAATGACCTAGCTTTGCTCATCTTGGGCACAACACACGTGGGAAGAAAACCAAAATGATGGAAAAAATGCAGCAAACTTTGCAGTACAAGGAGAAAAGCTAAACAAATCCCTGTGGCTTTTTGTTGTTGTCTTGAAAAGCTTGTATATGGGAAATCCTGCTGAAACTAGGCTTCATCTGCCTCTGTCCTCCTGCCCCTCCTGGGTTAAGCTGTCACTGGTTTCATAGTTTCATAGTTTCATTCAGGGTTGGAAGGGACCACAAGGATCATCTAGTTCCAACCCCCCCTGCCATGGGCAGGGACATCCCACACTACATCAGCCTGGCCACAGCCTCATCCAGCCTGGGCTTAAACACCCCCAGGGACAGGGCCTCAACCACCTCCCTGGGACAACACATTCCAGGGTTTCACCACTCTCATGGGGAAGAACCTCCTCCTCACATCCAGCCTGAATCTCCCCACCTCCAGCTTCATTCCATTCCCCCTAGTCCTATCACTACCTGAGATCCTCAGAAGTCCTTCCCCAGCCTTCCTGTAACCCCCTTCAGATACTGGAAGGCCACAATGAGGTCACCTGGGAGCCTTCTCTTCTGCAGACTGAACAGCCCCAACTCCTTCAGTCTGTCCTCATAGGAGAGGTGCTCCAGCCCTCTGATCATCCTTGTGGCCCTTCTCTGGACACCTTCCAGCACCTCCACATCCCTCTTGTAATAGGGGGCTCCAGAACTGGACACAGTACTCCAGGTGGGGTCTCACCAGGGCTGAGTAGAGGGGGAGGATCACCTCCCTCGACCTGCTGGCCACACTTCTCCTGATGCAGCCCAGGATCTGATTGGCTTTGCGGGCTGCAAGTGCACATTGAGAGCTCATGTTGAGCTTTTTGTCCACCAGCACCCCCAAGTCTCTCTCCTCAGGGCTACTTTCCAGCCAGTCACTGCCCAGCCTGGATTTGTGCCTGGGATTGCCTCGACCCAGATGCAGGACCCTGCACTTGCTCTTATTGAACTTCATGAGGTTGGCTTGTGCCCACCTCTCCAGCCTGTCCAGGTCCCTCTGCATGGCCTCCCTTCCCTCCAGCGTGTCTGCTGCACCACACAGCTTGGTGTCATCAGCAAACTTGCTGAGGGTGCACTCAATGCCACTGTCCATGGCACCCACAAAGATGTTGAACAAGACAGGTCCCAGGACTGATCCCTGAGGGACTCCGCTTGTCCCTGGCCTCCACTGGGACATGGAGCCGTTGACAGCCACTCTTTGGGGTGCGGCCATCAAGCCAGTTCCTTATCCATCTAGTGGTCCACCCATCAAACCCATGTGTCACCAGCTTGGAGGACCAGGATGTGGTGCGGGACAGTGTCGAAGGCTTTGCTCAGGTCCAGGTAAATGACATCAGTTCTTGAGATCTGACATGCAGCAATGCTGCTGTTTAGTATATTGCCTTTTTTTTTTTCCCCTTCCTGCTGTCCATTCCACGTTTTTGGTCACTCAGGACATATCAAAGCACAGCTCTTCTTTGAAAAGCCCACGTTCTCCTAAGCCAGCAAGCTGCTCCTCCTCTCAGCTAGGAACCCAAAAATACCTGTTTAAAAATGCAAAATAATTCCCTTTTAGCCTGTAACTGCTGTTTCAGAGGCAGCCTGGCCAGCGTAGCAGAGGCTGGACTCTGGTCACTCTGTGGTAATCTACTTTGACCCAGAAATGTTGTGCTGGAAGAGGTCTGACAGGAGAAAGCAGCTGAGGTGAGGAACCACTTGTCGTGCTTGGAATGCCACCATACATTTTCCCAGCAAGCTGCTGCCCACCTCCTGCCCTTAGTGCACCCACAGGCCTTTAAATGCAACAAAAGCTCTTCGATTTTTTAGCAAATAATAATGGAAAAGGGAAAAAAAGGGGGGGAAAAAAAAGAGAAGAGAAATAACAAAGCAAAGGAAAATTCCTGCTTGATTGCAGAGGTGTTAATGCAGCACCTCTCCTCCCCAGCAGGTTTCTCTTCTTGCCAAAGCACTTAATCAGGCTGGCCCCCACAGCAGCAGGTCCCGCCAAGGAGGCCTGGTGGAATCTCATCACTGGCAAATGGCTCTGATGAGGGCACAGCAGGTGCTGAGTGAGGCTAGCTCTTAGAGAGCACAGGGGAGCTTCACCGACACTGCTGGAGGCTCCCACCTCTCACCAGTGCCGGCACGGGAGGAGGCTGCTCTGCCAGTCCCTGGGCAGCTCCCCCTGGGCTCTAGCGATCAGGTGCTGATGCTGAGGGTGCTCAGCCCCAAACCCTGGCACTGGTGGTGATGGCACAGTCCAGTGCTCTCCTGTTCTGAGCAGGAAGGCTTGTAGCTCCTTAGCCAGTGAGGAAACATCAGGATTTCAAAGGAAAAGTGGGATCAAGGGGCAGCTTGTGACACCAACCATCCTGACTGATCATTTTTCTTGTGTTGCACCTCTTTTGTTTGTTTTTTGCTTACAACCCTGTGCCTGGGCAGGCATTCACTGATCATCCTCTGGGACGCTGTGCTTTCACACTGTGCCCCCATATGGAGCCCTGTTCCCAATGTGAGTCAATTCTTATGAATGACAGCAGAAAGCACAAGTTTGATACGACCCTGGTGCTTTTACCTTGGCTTCAACACCATGAATACCAGTGCTCTCCCATGACCTGTAGCTCTCTGCCCCAGGCATTTACCAAGGTTACATGGCTGCTCTCCCAGCTTTACTGAAGGTGACATGATTACACTCCCTGTCTCTTCTGGACAAATGTCTTCAGTTGCTCAGCAACCTCCACACCAGGATTAAATTATCTTTGATTACAATTACAGACAGCAGGAATGAGCCTGCAACGTCAGAGGAAAGCAGAGCATGAGCTTCTTTTGTCTTGAGGATTTTCTTCCAGAAGTGTCACTTTGGGGGAAATTGCATCTTCTCCCTGTGCTTTGTGCATCCCAGCCCCTATGCTTTAAATGTGCAGTGGGACTGAGCACAGAAGAATTTACCTACCTGCCTGGAAATATCTCCCTACACAGGGAAGGAAAACAGAGAGGAGGCTCAAGTGCTGAAGGCAGCCTTTCTCTTATGCCAAGGTCCCAAAACTTCCTCTGTTGAAACTGATATGCTTAAATACAGCTACTCATCACTCACAGACCCCTTGCTGTCATCTCTTCCAGGTCCTCAATTTAATATATGGGAATGTGGAATTACTATATATAGCTCCACAGCTCCCTGGAGCAGGCTTCTCAGCTTCAGGGAGCATCTCCAAGGACCCACTGGGCAATGAGGTGTGGGTAACTGACCCCACAGGGGTTCAGCACACTGGGCACAAAGTGAGAGGATTAAACACTTTTATCTGCTGCTCATAGGCTTCTCTGAAAGCACCTAGGGTAAACCTGCCCAGGTGGTAGGATGTTTCACGGTGCCCATCATCTCACCACATGGGATGTAGTGGGAGGTGCCTGGACTAGCAGAAATCCTCCTGCCCAGACCTCAGCCCTCTAGGAAAAAAAAGGATGACTGAAGCTCTTCCAGTTTGCTCCTGACTCTAGCAGGGCAGTCAGGCTGCTTTGATCCCTGCTCTTTCACTTCTGTTTCACCACCTTCTCCCAGCTGAATTAGAGTCTCACTCTTCCTCTTTCCCAGCTCATCATGCAGGAGAGATGAGTGTTGACCACCACCAGGCTGCAGAAGACTTGCTGGCATCACCCTGAAGTGCCTACTGAGCTGTTTGTTTAGGTACAAATCTCATTCAGGTAGGTGGAGAGAAAAGCAGTGTGGGAACTGGAACTGGCAGCACCAGCAAGAGGCACGTAAAGCATGAGTGTAGTGGAAATTGAGGCTGGCTTGCTAAATGCCATGGTAGAGAGACAGTGCTGCTTCTCTCCCTGGATGATGAGGAAGAAGGGGAGGAAAGGGCAGGGCAGGAGCTCTGTAGGTAAAAGCATCTTTTTTCTGCAGGAATTGGACAGCACCAAACGACTGCTCCCGCATGGGAGCAGGGCAGGAAGTGTGGAGGCTCGTTACATTTAATGTAATTACTCTGGACTTACAGTAGGGTGTTTGACATCGGAATTTGGCCTTCACTCCCTCCCTCTACACCCCCTCGCCTTAATCTTCAATGATACAAGTCCCCAGTCATACCAGTAGGTGATCCAAAGTGGCTCCACAGCTTCTGGAATTGCACAGGCAGAGGTAACATGGCAGAAAAAAATATAAATAAGCTTAAAATTTGGCCAAGGCTGCTGCTGTGCAGCAGTCTGATGCAAGCAGCTCCTGCTTTTACATTCCTTGTCAAGGCAGGTCCCTGGCAGCACCGCTGCGCTCCCAGCTCTGCTGGGGAAGGGTCAGAGCTGCTCCTTGTCGCCAGAAGCGGAGACACGGCCACCGGGGGCAGCAAAGGGTTCCCCTTGCCGGGCACCCACCACTGCACCCGGGCCGTCTGCCCAGCTGCTGGAGAGGCAGCAGCCACACTGGGCTACAGGGGGCTTTGATTCACCCTCTCGTCCTTGCCCAGCTTGTGCCTGCCTTGCTCATTGCTGGAGAAGATGTAGAAGGCTTAAACTGCTATGGCCGTGCTGCCCTGTTTCCCTGGGTGTGTGCCCTCCTCAGCACCCTGTGCACGGGGGTTGCACCTCTGTGTCGCCATGGACGCCCTGGGTCCGGGATATTAACCCAAGATTTGCCTGTGCAAGCCAGACTCGGGCCAGTTCCTGCCAGAAGCCTTCAGTAGGCTCCTAGGCTGTGTCAGGGGGCAGCAACCTGCACCCTGGGAAAGAAAGCCTGTGATCATCATCTGTCACTGCCCACAGCTGACTTTCAGTATCTGTTTTCTCTCTCTTTGTAAGTGTCACAGAATCACAGAACGGCTTATGTTGGAAGAGACCTCAGAGATCATCCACTCCAACCCCCCTGCCATAAGCAGGGATGCCTCTCAGCTAGACGTGGTTGCTCTCTGACACTTTCCTCTTCCTTGTGCACACTCAGCGGAAAGTGTCTTTGGCTCACACTCCCATCGCACTGTGACAGGTTTCAGTTGTGCTGCAGCCTGCTCTGACCACTCACCTGAGTGCAGTACAGCAGACAGACCAGAGACTGACAGGATTTGTCTTTCCTAACCACATTTTTAATGAAAGGAGCCTTTGCACAGTCCACCTCTCATAGAATTAATCTAACAAATCACTTTGATCTTGCCATCATCAAAAGATTGCTGGCCCATGTTTGCCTTTTCCTAGGGTCAGGTTGGACTTTGGAATGGCTTAAATTTGGCTCTCTTCTGCTTCTTGCTGTACTCTTAGCAAATAACTTGTCCCCCATTCTTTCCAGCAGGAAATATTGTTTGTGGCTGATCTACCTCCTCAAGTGCAAGGTTTATCTGTCTCATGTTGACAGCTCTATGTTTGGTCGCATCCCTGAACAGCCTGCTTTAAACAAAGTCCCCATCTGTGTACACTGCTCCTTATTTTCTGATGCTGGAGGCAGTACAGGACACTTGGTCCTTGCAGTCTGGCCATTGGCAATTTGCTGTCTTCAAATCATCCTACACCCAACCCTACTCAGCACTTGACATGAGTGCCTATAACCTCCCACCAGAGCGGCCAAGCCACACAGTAAGGGTGATAGGTCAATCTTTTCTTTCATTGAAATACCTGTGTTGTATTCTGTGTGTCCCTCTTGTGTGGGAGATACCTCCTGTTCCACATACACGTGGGGCCAGCATTACTGTGTTTTGCAGACACGTGGTGCACTCAGTCATGGCTCCCTCCTGCTGTTTTCTCCCTCACTGGCGATCAAAACTGCATCCTGTTGGCCCCCAACGATGCCCCCGTGGTAACCAGCTGTCCCCTCCCTGTGTCTCTCAAGGCTCTGCTGCAGAAACTCCCAGGCTGTTATTTTTGCACCAGTGATGCTCAGAGTCCTTCCTCTGCGGTGGTGCAGAGTAGCACAAGCAGCTCCACAAGTCGCCAGCATGTCAGGCCGTAGCCATACATATTGCTTATTGCTCTCTACAACTACCTGAAGGGGGGTTGTAAACAGGCAGAGGTTGGTCTCTTCTCCCAGGCAGCACCAGAAACAAGAGGACACAGTCTCAGGCTGCACCAGGGGAAGTTCAGGCTGGAGGTCAGGAGGAAGTTTTATACAGAGAGAGTGATTGCCCAGTGGAATGGGCTGCCTGGGGAGGTGGTGGAGTCGCCGTCACTGGAGGTGTTCAGGAGGGAGACTTGACAGGGTGCTTGGTGCCAAGGGTTAGTTGATTAGGTGGTGTTGGATGATGGGTTGGGCGCGATGATCTTGAAGGTCTCTTCCAACCTGGTCTATTCTATTCTATTCTATTCTATTCTATTCTATTCTATTCTATTCTATTCTATTCTATTCTATTCTATTCTATTCTATTCTATTCTATTCTATTCTATTCTATATTGTCTTCTTGACAATTCCAAGTGCACAAACTGAACTTCTTCATGCTACTGGTCACCAAAGTCAAACAGCAGCATGCTACAAAAAGAGAGTCTGAGATATGACTTGCAATTGGGTTTCTGGGATACTCTTGACTTGTTTCTCCAGCAGCAGTGACAGAGACATCCCAAATGAGATGCCCCAGGTGTTCTCACTTTCCCCTCCCATCTCTCAACAACTGTGGGAAACTCTGTGCCAGGCCATGCAACCCACATGAGTCAGCCTACAGCCTCCATCAACAAAGGTGCTGTCTGTCCTCTCTTTCCCTTTCAGGAGTGAGTGTCCATGGCATCCATTTCTCCTATGCAGATAAATCCAGCTTGGAGAATATGAAGGATTTAGGCACATTTAAGTACTTATTTGCTAACAGAAAAGCAAGTTCCCTCGTAATTTAATATTCTTCTGTAAGTAATTGGATCGAAGTCCTTCGTTTCTTTTCCTTTTCCTCCTGTCAGCTTGCATTTGTTTAATTTGGCTGTTGTGACAGGAAGTGACAGATCCCATACTCTGTTTTTTAGAGAGAGCAAAATTCTGGGAGTCTTCTTCCTGCATTGTTAGAAATTTATGCATCCTCCCCGCTCACATCGTACATCACTGTTGTGGCAGATTACTGACCCCCCGTAAGAATAAATGCATTGTAATACAGTTGACCCAGAAACCTCCCAGAGGGGAGATAAAGAGCAGCTCCAAGAACCAGCTGAATTTCCTGTAGCTTAGAGAGGAATAAGGGAAGGGCCCAAAGAGGGCAATGGCTCAATGCCATGGCTATTTCCTATTAACAAGCCTCCCACCACATCCATATCTCCTGCTGCTCCCAGCAGTCTGATCCCAGGGCTGTGCCCACACCTCCGGGTGCGGAGGAGATGCTCACTGGGTATTCTGTAACACTTTCTTAGAGATACAGATGCAAGGGAGGATCAGGCTTTATCCCTGTGCAGAGCAGGCCACAGGGCTGTCCCAAAGACTGAGGATCCTGGTGTGAGGCACAGCAATGGCTGCAAAATTCAAGGACAGGTATTACTTAAGCTCAACATCTGCAAGGGCAAGGACAAGAGACAAAGCTGTCTGCAGGGATTGAGGAGGCAGATTGCAAATAATGCTTTATCCTACAGTTTCCTGGTTGGCAATGTTCCTGGTGCTTCTCTTTAAAGAAATCTTTCTCAGAAGAAAGGAGAAACAGCAGGAAATTGCAGATTCTACTTTGTATGGAAATCCAAAGCTGCAGAATGCAGGAGAAAACCAAATATGATCTCCTTCTAGAAGTCTTTAGGCATTTTGCTCAAAATTTCATGCAGGGAATCTTACCCCCTGTCTGGTTCAGCAAGTTGGTTTAGAATTATTTCTGTAGAACACATTCAGAGCCTGAAGGACATGCTCAGCTCTGAGGACCACAGGCCAATAGCACTTCTTTTGCCCTGAGGTTTCTGAGTTGTGTGCTGGGGACCCTGTGGGGGGCTTCACTTCATAGAATCATAGAATCAATAAGGTTGGAAGAGACCTCAAAGGTCATCAAGTCCAACCTGTCACCCAACACCTCATGACTACTAGACCATGGCACCAAGTGCCACGTCCAATCCCCTCTTGAACACCTCCAGGGGCGGTGACTCCACCACCTCCCTGGGCAGCACATTCCAATGGCTAACAGCTCTCTCTGTGAAGAACTTTCTCCTCACCTCAAGCCTAAACTTCCCCTGGCACAGCTTGAGACTGTGTCCTCTTGTTCTGGTGCTGGGTTTCAAATGAAATGCCCAGATTATGTTTGTGGAAAATTGTTGCATGGAAATTTGTCACGTTGGGTGATCCCTGTTACTCAGGGTGTTATTTTAACACCTCCCTCAAACACCACAGGGTTTAGGTATTTAATTTCTCTACTATAATGTTACAGTTACCAAATAAAGACCTCTTCAGGCAAAACTTCTTAATTTCTGCACTGCTTGTTGAACATTACCCCCAAGCAGTTTATAATGGTTATGGCACTATTAGCCCTAAGAGGTTGGTCCTGCAATGACCTTGCCCCTTAGGAACAGCAGGTGGAGGTGGATGTGAGCCTGCCCCACACATAGTGCTGGCCATCAAGGCTGGCCCAGCTGTGCAGGGTAGGGTCTGAGTCCATAGAAAGGGATGGAGCATCTCTCCAGTGAACTTCCCTACATAGCCTTGCTGAGGCTACCAGGAAGGTCCTTCACCCCAGGAGTGCTTTATGTAGCCACCCTTGAAGGGACCAAACCCTCTGTGGTGCTCATCATGAGCTGAAGCAGGTTGCTGCTTTCACTGCTGAAGCAAGAAGTTGTGGGCACAGCACAGAGTTTCACATGTGCTGGTGAAGATGTGCTTGCCGTGAAGGTGTGGGGGAGCAGTGCTTTCCTCATGGGCTGGGAGCCAGCACACCTTGTTTAACCCATTAAAGCAGTAAGGGGTGAGCCATTCTGGTTTTTTATTACTGATGATCAGTGGTATAGGGATGGATCAGAAAAGCAGCTATACACATTTGCATGATCTTCCAGGGTAGTGAAGATTGTGTAGGCTCTTCTAATCCACGTTTCCCTTCCCTGAGGAGGTATGAAAGCCAAGAGGAGAAAATAGATGAGGTTTCATAACTCAGGTTGTTTTTGCAGCATGGGGGGGGAAAAAAAAATGAAAAGAAAGGCAGCTTCTGGGTGTTGTTTGGAGCTGAAGAACATTTGCTCTGGGAGCTCTTGAAAGAAAATAAACATGGTGCAACCATTTTTGGGGGGTGAAAGGCTTTAAATGGACATCTGGATCATGTTGATCACATGTGAATTTAAGGGTAGTAGTCAGGGTAATATTTCTGCAAGTCAGGTTGCAGAGAAAGATGAATTCCTGAGGGCCACTCTCTGACTCTCCAATACAAACAGGCTCACACACACATACATACATATACATACATGCATACATACATATATACACACACACACATACTAGAGTTTCTCTAGGTTTAAGGCCCATTAAACAACCTGGCCTTACAACTCATGATGAGATTAATGGGGCATGGTAATTACATGTGCTTCAAAATGACTTAGCAATTATACTTGAAGCTACCAAGGATTTCTGTGATGAATTACCTTAGGATTTTAATTCCTAACAGGTAAGGACAAGGTTAACAGAGGTCTAGTTTGAAGACAGTTGAGCACTAGGTAATTAACTAGCACTAGGTAATTAACTAGTGAGGCTCTAGCTGCGCTGGAGTGCCTGCTGTGGCCTCTCTCTGTCTCACCTGGGAGGTGTCATCTTCATCAGTGGGCCCCAGATTTCTTCAGAACCACAACTTCTTTGTTGTGGCTGGGGAGGCTTTGGGCCCGGGGAGGAGCTCAGGAGGGTTTTGGCCAAGGAGGAGATGAGAGGAGGGTTGGGGTCAAGCTGAAACTCAGGACAGTTGTGGCTTCAGTTTGGGCTGCTCCCTCCAAAGCTGCTGCCTGGGGTGGGCAGGGCAGGTGACTTTCTGCACCTTGCCCCTGCTGCCAGTTGGCAGGTGACTCCTCTTTGGTCTTCCAAGTGTTCAGAAAAGGCTTGGATGTGGGGCCCTGGAGCCATGGTTTAGCTGTCAGGAGGTGTTGGGTGAGAGGTTGGACTTGATGACCTCTGAGGTCTTTTTCCAATCTTACTGATTCTATGATTCTATTCCGAACTCATGCTGCTGCATATTTACAGCATGTATGGCTGCCATGAGTCTTCAGACCTGTTGCAATGTAATTGTTTCTGTTTTCCATGATATGAAGTGAATCCTGCACCATGTCTCAGGGTTCCCTGATCAAAGCTGTGGATTTTTTGTGGCTGATGGTCCCAAGAGGGGATGTGGCAGTCCCCTTGTGTCACTGCAGGTAGCTCATCCCACTCTCCTTTCCTTATGCACCAAGACATAGATTAAGATGCCACCCACCTACTTTGGGAATTTTCATGAAATTCTGTTTTCCAAACCCAAAACATTTAAGTTCTTTAAAAATGCAGTGTAAGAGTCTCTTGATTGCCTGTGTCAGCTGAGCTAAGGAGAGGATGGAGGGTTGGCATGCAGAAGCATGCTTCTTTCATCTACAAACATCTACTCTGTGCCTTAAAACCAAAGAGGTCATAACCATCCTTTGCTGGCTTCAGGACCCCACCCAGGGTGTATGAACCTGTGGTCCTGGTGGGGTTCATCATTGGAATGGGCTGCCCAGGGAGGTGCTTGAGTCATCGACCCTGGAGGCGTTCAAGGGGAGATTGGATGTGGCACTTGGTGCCATGGTCTAGGCATGGGGGTCTGTGTTGATAGGTTGGACTCGATGATCCTCGAGGTCCTTTCCAACCTAAGTGATACTGTGATACTGTGATACTGTGATACTGATACTGAATGGAGCAGGGGGTCTTAGCCCTTTGGGGGTCCAGGGAATGGCTTAAGCAGCCAGGCTTGGCAAGCCATGTCTGCAGCAGCTCCATAGGTGTCCCCCAGCACAGGATCAGTCCCCTGGTGCTCAGGACAGGACCAACACCCTTCTCACAGCAAAGGACAGGCAGAACCTGGCTCATCCTTGGCAATATTACTGAGTGTTCAAAGGAGCTGTGCAAGAGGGTGGTTTCACCCCTGGTGCCCAGGCAGTGGGAATGGGGGGATAGGTGGGGCTGAATGAAATCGCCACAGCACTTAAGTTCCTAAGTAAATATCTAATTAGAGAAATATTTGACTTCAATAATAAATGAACAGAACATCAGGAGACATGACTACTGGCAAAGTATATCTAGGGCAAAGTCTTTTCAAGAGGGGCATTTTCTGGCCTGCTCTCCTATTTCAGATCCTCATGCAAATGGGAAAGCCGTGTGTGCAGCTGCTGAGGGTAGGTAGGGCATGACTCTCCTCGCTCTTGCTCGAACGGTTTGGAAGCACCCATCAGCAAACTCACCCTCATCAATTCTGCATCTTACTGAAAATGTACTTTTAAGCACCTTAATTGCATTTCAGAGATAACCCTGCAGGCAAAGTGACAGGAAGAGAAACCATATGGAGCAGTTTGGCGGTTGGGCTCTTTGTTTTAAATCAATCAAACATCTGCGGCTAATGTAGCTTTGGGCTGCTCCTCAGGAAACATTAGCCCTATTAGTCTGGGCTGGCAGGAACACAAAATAATATATTTATGGACAAAGCACATGTACATTACTCCTGGAGGAGGAGGAAGAGATCTGTGGTCAGCACTTTGCTTTCTTGGGAGGTCAGCTCCAACACACAAAGAGCAGGGAAGTGATGTTCTGTTTCCTTGCCCCAGCCCTGCGCTGCTCACCTTCCCCACCCAGGTGCAGCCTCAGGACCTTTCCCCCCAAGCCCAGAGGGGAAAGACCACCCAAGAGAAACTGGGTGACTTCTTATCTTAAAGGAAATTAACTGGACTGGGTGCAGTGGGATGTGCTGCATTCTGCAGTGGCAGCAATCCAGAGAGGAGTGGCAAATTGTGTAGCTGGCTATGGGGCTGTGTCTGGCTCCCCACACCCCTACAGGGCTGAGGGACAGCCATGAACACAGCACAGTGACCAGTCTCATCCCTTACAGGTGGAAGCAAGGACTGTGTGTGTGAGGGAGCAGAGTGTATTTCTGGGCTGAAACCAGTTTCACACCAATTGCTATGAAGGATGGAGGGAGACTGGTTCCCCATACAGGATTCACTTTCAAATCTAGATAGTCTGCAGGAAGCTCATATCATTTTTCCTCCCATGTGGTGTCTTTCTGTGTGCTTACATAACAGCAGCAGTCACAAGGGGCACACAGAGAGATACCACATGGGAGGGAAATTGGTGGGAGATGGGAAGGGTAGAAAGGCTTTCCAAATTAAATTTTCAGGCAACAAATAAGTGTGCATTTGTACATCCACCCACAGGTAAGAGGCACAAGGACAGAGGTCTATCTGCCAGCACCTCTTCAGTCCATCCACTCATACCTGAGTTTCTCTGGAAAATCATAGAATCATAGAATGCTTTAGGTTGGAAGAGACCTTTCTAGGTCATCAAACATAATCCTCTCACACTGAGCAGGAACAGCTTTAACTAGATCAGGTTGCTCAGGGCCCCATCAAACCTGACCTTGAATGTTTCCAGGGATGGAGAACCATGACTAAGAGGAAGAATAGCGAGAGCTTTGGGGCTGCTTTGCAGCCAGGCACTGCCCTTGGGCAGAAGGGAATTTGCACTAAAGAAACCTCATGAGGTGTGAAAATTCTGTACAGATCTTAATTAACACCCCAACCCACACTCCCCTGAGGAAGTGTTAGGCTTCCTTGTTTCCATACCCCCCTACAAGGGAAAACTAAGGCACTGAGGAGTACATTTATTACAAATATTCCATATTTAAGGAAAAATACATCCATGGCATGTTTTGATTCTGCCAAAACAAAATGCTGCACATCCTGAAAACACAAGTGATTGTTGAATTTAAGAAAAAACCCAAATTTATTCAGAGTAAGGAGTTGAACATTAGGTAGGCTGAGACAAATCTTAACTCTGCCCCTTAGTGACACTGTGAAGTAATCACATAATTATCACAACTCAGCTGAGTTTTCAAGCCAGCACTAGATGAGCCTGGCTTACAAAATATAAGATGTTGAGTTGCTGGAAGGTGTCCAGAGAAGGGTAACAAAAGCTGGGGAGGGGTTTGGAACACAGCCCTGTGAGGAGAGGCTGAGGGAGCTGGGGTTGCTTAACTTGGAGAAGGGGAGACTCAGGGGAGACCTTATTGTTGTCTACAACTACCTGAAGGGAGGTTGTAGCCAGGTGGGGGTTGGTCTCTTCTCCCAGGCAACCAGCACCAGAACAAGAGGACACAGTCTCAAGCTGTGCCAGGGGAGGTTTAGGCTGGATGTTAGGAAGAAATTCTTCATGGAAAGAGTGAGTTGCCATTGGAATGGGCTGCTCAGGGAGGTGATGGAGTCATCATCACTGGAGGTGTTCAGGAGGAGACTTGATAGCGTGCTTGGTTGCATTGTTTAGTTGATTAGGTGGGATGGATTAGTTGATAGGTTGGATGTGATGATCTCAAAGTTCTCTTCCAACCTGGTCTCGTCTCGTCTCGTCTCTTCTCTTCTCTTCTCTTCTCTTCTCTTCTCTTCTCTTCTCTTCTCTTCTCTTCTCTTCTCTTCTCTTCTCTTCTCTTCTCTTCTCTTCTCTTCTCTTCTCTTCTCTTCTCTTCTCTTCTCTTCTCTTCTCTTCTCTTCTCTTCTCTTCTCTTCTCTTCCTCTTCTCTTCTCTTCTCTTTCTCTTCTCTTCTCTTCTCTTCTCTTCTCTTCTCCCATTTTAAAGTCTTTTCTGGGCAGAGTCAGGGATTTGGAGATGCCTTAACTGGACTTTCCAAATTTTCACTTCCTCAGATTATGATGCCAGGGGCTGGGGAGAGGCAAATGGCAGCATGTGCAGTTTGGGTACTCTTTTTTTCATGTTTTAAACCAGACTTCCACGGTTGCATTTATTATTTGCATGTATGTATCAGTTTGAAAAGATTCCTCTTTTGCCCAGGTTGAAAATGTCACAGTGGTACAGTGATCATCAAATGCAGGAGAACACAAAGGAAATGTAACTGCTTAAACTTGGAGAATACCAAGTTTATTTACATTTGTGGTCTTTGAGCATGCTCATTTGGTAAGCTCTGGCTTTCATGCAGGGGTGCAGAGAAACTAAGCTGGTTGTGTGAAACAGAGCTGCTGAAGTGAGTCACTGCCTGCCCTGCAGACCTCCCCACTGCCTCTGCTGCTTGTGCACCTCACGTGCCCTGAGTCGTCCTCCTGCCCACATCCTTTCCCCGCACCTTTTGCACGCACAAGTCCCATGCACGGGTGTGGGTGCCTGCACACACTCCGTTGTCCTGCTCCCTTCACAGCCTTTAGGCTTTTCCAAACGGTGTGTCAGCCCCCCAGGATTTCAGTTACACCAAGTTCATTCCTGCCCCAGCAAATACCCGTTTCTGAGCCGGTATGTGCTTCCACCTTCCTCCTCTCTGAAGAGATGGATGAATTGCGCCGACTCATGGCCCGCATGTTCCCAGGAGGGAGCTCCATTTATGCGGAGATGGGGCAGTCTCTGAACAGACAGGACTGCCATTGTCTTTTCCTTTTCCAAAGGCTGACAAAGCTTCAGTGATCAGTGGTGGCAAAGGGCCTCACCTACAGTCCTAAAACCTGTGTGAAACACTCTGCCCCTAAGGGCAGGCTGGAGAAACACCTCCACATTTCCTCTGGTGCATTCACGAGCAGGCAGAGGTCTGAAGACTGCTGCTAAATTTGTCAAAGGATGTATTTTCCAAAGTACTTCGAACTCAAGCAAATTATCCAATTTATTTGCAAATTATTTGAAAATTCATCCTCTACTCAAAAGACGAAGTGCTGTAGTTCTGCCAGAAATCCACTGCATCTGCACCAGCCTCAACCTTCTCCAAGTGCAAAGTAATGTCATAATTCTTAGCAGCATCCTCATCATGCAAAATACACAAGTTTGGTTTGAATTTTCTCAGCAAAAGACTTCCTGCAGTCATTCAGAGCTGAGGGCCTTCAGGAAGAAACTGATGTATATAGCTCCACTGTGAGGATGTGACCTCAGGGGTTTGTCCCACTGCCTTCACAGCCCTTTGGGATGAGATTTGTGGTGACCCCCCTTCCAAGCAAAAAGGATGCATACAGGAGCAGTACCAAGTATTCTTTGGCCTGTGGCATCCAGGCTGGGTCCTGTTTGCCTCTCATCCCTTTGTTAATTCTTCAGTGATGAGATTCTGCTCAGGTGGACTGCAACAGCCCCTTGCAAACAGGTGGCAAGTAGCCGGCAGTGGGTCAACAGATATGGTTAGCTCTTTGGATCTTCAGCCTGACCAGTACTGCCCCTGTGAGCTTTGCAAGACCTGTTTTCCAGTAACCTTAAGGAGTGACCCTAACCTTCCCCATAGGTACTGAATCAAACTGTGAGTTTTCTGCTGCTTTCAGCTGGTTCTCCAATTGTTAACCATGCAGAAGGGCTTAGGGTTTAGTGTGCAGATTACTGTGGAGCACCTCACGCTGGGAAGGTGCTCTGCACAAGCTGGGGAGACTCATTCGCTCCTTGGTGCTTTTGCATGGAAAGATGGGAACCAAATAGCTTCCTTTCTCCCCCTTGACTGTTAATTTGATTCATGGTATGCTGATGAGTAATGAGCTATTTCATCTTCACTCCAGGTCTATGAAGAAGTAATAGGTAGACATCATGCAATGTAAAAAACACATATATATAACTCCTCTGCCCAACATGCACTGATAATAATGTGCCTCAGAAACAGAGCTGTGGTGCAGAGGGAAGAAGTTGTGGGCTTGGTTTGGTTTTGTTTTTAATCTCCCTTCAATGAGAATCATGCATTTTTTGAGTGACAGCCTGTCAGAACCAGCGTTACACAAGCTCTCATCATCTGAACCAGCGTCCTGGAGCAGATAATTTTTCTTTTTCAAGGTCATTTTGTTATGTAATTGCCCAAGCAAGGCAGGGACTAAATGGGTAAAAAGACCAAGGAGGTTTTGATGGACTCCCAGGGGCACAAGGTCTTTAGGACTGCCCGTTTCAGTACACGGGTTTGAACTATTCCCCACGCTTTCTCTCAGTTTGGCCATTTTGTTTTCAGTTGCACAGAAGTGCCACCCAGCCCTGTGTGCTGGGTGCCTGGAAGAGTTACTCTCCTGTGGCAGGCTGGGGTAAAAAGAAAACAAATATTTGAGCCTCCTTCCCACCCATTCATAGCATGAGGCATCTTCTGCAGTCCTACCCTGAGCAGTCATAGCCAGAAACCCCTGTGCCAGGTCAGCCTGGTGGTCTAGCCCAGTCCCATTTCTCTAGCAATACCCTATACAGCAGAAGCTTGGTGCCTTTGAGACCAGTATAGGTTAGGGGCAGTGACACCCCATCTGGCACGCAGCCCTTGCTGATGGTTCTCCAGTTCAAGCAAAGTGCTGGCAGGAGAATATGTATGCGGGTTAACAGCGGTGCCGAAACAGCAGTGGCTTTTCAGAGCGCTCCAGAGCTGACTCATGCGGCAGAGTTGAGCCAGAGCTGAGTGGGGGATAGAAATCAGGGCCCTGAGAAGCTTCTCTGTCAATTATCTGTTTCGGGCACCATCTTCTCCTTCTGCCTGTTGGCAAGGAGGAGAATTCATAAATGATGGTAATAAATGCGAGATGACAGCTAATCTTAATTGATCAAAGCTTGCCTCAAAAGCCCGCATTGTGCTGGGTGTAAAATGCTCTAAATGTGAAAACACAAGCCAGGAAATCACACTGGTGGCTTTACCTTGGTGGGTTACTTACTTTCCCTCCACCTAGCATGCACCACAGGCTGTCATTTTTCCAAGAAAACATTTTTCCTCCCAGGGAACAAGTGTTGATAGAAGAGTGCCCCTTATGTCCCATCAACTCCAGGATGTTTATCTGTGAAAGCTGGCATGGGATGCCCCAGGACTCTTTGGGACTAGGGGAGAAAAGGGCCTGATACACCCCCTGAGATTCCCTTCAGGACAGGCAGGCAGTGCTTGGTGCACTTCCAGCAGAGCTTTCCTCACATGGGACAATGTTTGAAAGCTCCGATATTTTCCATGCACCTGGCAGCAAGGGCTGTGGTGGCTGCTTCCACTCCTGCCTTGGGCTTGTGGCACCATCTCACTCCCCAGATTTCATGGCACAGTGGACAGTGCCCTGGACACTGGGCTGGGATATGTAAAGGGTGAAGGACAAAGAGGGGGAGGTGAGGAAGGAAACCTGAAGACAAGAGTCTTTTTTCCAGTCCTGCCAGGTTGCACCTGCTTGGGGTTTCTTTCCCCTCTCCCCAGCTTGGGTAAGTCCCTCCCCACCTCCAGCCCCACCTACCATTCCAGCTTGACTGGGCTCCTGCTGTAGCACTTTTGTGAGAGCATCCCAGAGACTTCTAAACCTCCTCCTGTCCTGGCAGAATGACTTGCAGCTTTTCTGAAAACTGGCAGGCAGCCTCAGTGCTTCACCATGGGAAGAGGGTTAACCCCTTCCTTCCTTTTCTCCTCCTCTCCCCTTCCCTCCTTTTCTCCTTCTCTCCCCTTCCTTCCTTTTCTCCTTCTCTCCCCTTCCCTCCTTTTCTCCTTCTCTCCCCTTCCTTCCTTTTCTCCTCCTCTCCCCTTCCTTCCTTTTCTCCTCCTCTCCCCTTCCCTCCTTTTCTCCTTCTCTCCCCTTCCTTCCTTTTCTCCTCCTCTCCCCTTCCCTCCTTTTCTCCTTCTCTCCCCTTCCTTCCTTTTCTCCTTCTCTCCCCTTCCCTCCTTTTCTCCTTCTCTCCCCTTCCCTCCTTTTCTCCTTCTCTCCCCTTCCCTCCTTTTCTCCTTCTCTCCCCTTCCCTCCTTTTCTCCTTCTCTCCCCTTCCCTCCTTTTCTCCTTCTCTCCCCTTCCCTCCTTTTCTCCTTCTCTCCCCTTCCTTCCTTTTCTCCTTCTCTCCCCTTCCCTCCTTTTCTCCTTCTCTCCCCTTCCCTCCTTTTCTCCTTCTCTCCCCTTCCCTCCTTTTCTCCTTCTCTCCCCTTCCCTCCTTTTCTCCTTCTCTCCCCTTCCCTCCTTTTCTCCTTCTCTCCCCTTCCCTCCTTTTCTCCTTCTCTCCCCTTCCCTCCTTTTCTCCTTCTTTCCCCTTCCTTCCTTTTCTCCTTCTCTCCCCTTCCTTCCTTTTCTCCTCCTCTCCCCTTCCTTCCTTTTCTCCTTCTCTCCCCTTCTTTTCTTTTCTTTTCTCCTCCTCTCCCCTTCCCTCCTTTTCTCCTTCTCTCCCCTTCCTTCCTTTTCTCCTTCTCTCCCCCTCCTTCCTTTTCTCCTTCTCTCCCCTTCCCTCCTTTTCTCCTTCTCTCCCCTTCCCTCCTTTTCTCCTTCTCTTCCCTTCCTTCCTTTTCTCCTTCTCTCCCCTTCCCACCATCACCCCAGCCTAGTGTGCTGTCCTGCTGGTTTGGTTGGAAGATGGCTGCAAGGAACAAGAGGGGAGGAAAAGATCTATTTTTAAGAGCATTTAGCCCTCACGGCCCTGTGGCTCACAGTAATGGGAATGCAGCTTTGCACCTACAGCCTGAGGTTTCCTCTCTCTGAGGCCAGGAGATAGAATCAGTTGCACGTGAATTTTGAAAGAAACAGTTACCAAGGATTTGAGGGGTGGTTGGTTGGCTGGTTGGAAGAGGTGAAACATTTAGAAGCAGGAAGGAAAGATTTATCCTTCAGGTGCTGCAGGGAGGAGACAGCAGCAGCTTGAAGGGCTCCCAGCCCTAAAAACTCGAAAGTTTTTCTAGTTTCTAGCCTTTCATAAGAGCAACTTGCAGCAAGTGCAGAGTGGGCACCAGGGACTTCACCCTTCTCTTCTTTCTTTCCTCCCCTTCCCCCCCCTCCATAGGCAGGTTCCCCCACAGGGGGTTCAATGCACTGCAGACGTAAAACCAGCTGTCTACTTGCATCTCTGGTTTACACCCAGTTAATATGGAAACTGGGGGGCTGCCTCCATCTCCCTCTGCCCCTGGGTTCCTCTACACCCTTCCCTTACCAGGATACCACTGGCCCACTGCCACGGTTTGGGTAGGAATAATCACCCTTCACCCCTGGCAGAGGCTCGATGGGACAGCCAGGGGACATGTAGTGGCAGTGGGAAAGGTAAAAGCAGCAAAGTGGTCCAGCCCAGTAAGGCAGGCTTTAACCTTTTTCCTTCTTCTTTTGCAGACATGATTCCCACTGCTGCTGTGTCAAGACTTCAGATTACTGGGAGATAAATTTAGAATAGAACTGAAAAGTAATTTAGAGACCTAAAAATAGCCTGTGAGGCTGTCTATCCGGTGACTGTAAAACCAGAAGCGAGGAGAAAGAAGGAAAAATTACTTGGGTGGCAGGGAATATGAATAAACAACTATTAGAGGGGTCAGCCATGACAGAGAAATCTCAGGCACCTGTGTGCCTGATGGCTGGGATCAGGTGCCATCCAGCAAGCTATCTTAACTTGTCCCTCCACACACTCATAAAATACGGCCAGCTAAAGGTGGAAGCATGGCAGCCCCAGGAGGTGTGAGTAGGGGGCAGTGTGGGCTACAGATGTTTCCTGCATGCTGAACATGAGCTGTGGAGAGGAGATAAATGTCAGCACTGCCAGCTAAGCCTCATCTCGTATCATACCTTGCTTTTATGACCTCTTCTTTTTAATATCCTGTTGACAGAAGCAGCACACACGTGCTGGGGGGATCTGCCAAGCAGCTGAGTGTCTTTGAGCATCTCAGCCTAAAAGGTGCTCAAATGTCTCCTTTGGACAGAAATTCAGTATTGCAGCAAGTGCTAGGCTTCCAGGTTGCTCCTGCCCCAATCTTGGCTCCCTCAGGGGCAACAGAGACACATGACGTAGCCACAGTGTCTGGGTTGGTTTGGAGGTGACAGACAATAGAGAGCAGGGATTGCAGCAGGACAGGGACACAACGTTACTGGCTCTGAAATGGTTAGTGCAAGCACTGATGGGATGCCACAGACATCTCCCATGCAATCCTTATGAATGCTACCTGGGCACTAGAATGTTTTTGTTTAGCTAGAGCTGGCTTGCATGGTGACAAATACAGGTGCTGGGTATACAAAACACGGCTTCATGTGTGATGACACTGCTAGCCACCATGAATCTGTGCATTAATAGCACTCCTGGCTGCAGCAAGGTCACTTCTCCTTCCCATCATAAGAAATGATGTTGCTTTAGCCTGAGGTATTTCTCTTTCCCCACTCAGCACAACTCCCTCTTCCTAGATGGTGTCAGTAGATGTCTAGCAGCACATTGGAGTGAGGAGGCAGAGAGCAAGAGCCTCTCCTTTACTTACACCTGTGTGCCCTGCTGACTGATGCTCAGCACTTGGTGGCATTTCGATTTTCCCCTTTGAATCATGAATCACTTCCTTTTTTTTGTAAGAGGCGATTTTGGGGCAGACACATCAGCTCTCATGCAGTCTGTCACCAGCTCCCACCTCTGACCAGAAGAATGGGTGCAGAGGAGGGTGTGGGCATGAGCAGTGGAATTGTCTCTTATCACACCATCCGCATATGGACGGGGAAGGCAGGTATCCAGCAGCCACATCCAGCAGCTCAACACCCACATGGGCTTGGTAATAATCCCCACAACTGTGGGGTGAGCTGCCATCCTCACAGGATTGTCCCAGCACCCTTTGGTATCCCTGCCAGCCTTATTCTCCTATGGTGGTATGGCCAAATCCTGGTTTCCACCATGGGCTGGTCACCATCTTTGCCTTGACCCAGCTCCCACAGTCACCAGCCTACATCTGCCTCACCTTGTCCCAGCTCCTACTACCACCAACTCCATCAGCAATGCCTGCTGAACTGTCCCTTCCCCTCAGTAGAAGCTGTTACATGCCTACTTGCCTCAGCGAGGGACTGGCTTGGCTGGGAATGGCCAGAGGGGCTCCTCCTACTCCCCTGTCCCCACTTATCAATACCTGATGCTACTCAGGTGCCTTGCTCAGAAAAATCCCCATCCTTCTAATTAAACATGTAGCTCAGACAACTCATTTCTGTTACTTTGGGGACAACCTGTTTTTGCAGAGTGCACACAGCCTTTGGCTGCTTTGCCCCCCTCCCTGGGGCAGCAGGCTTTGGGTGTTGGGTTCTCACAGCCACATAGGTGATCCATCCCTTAGGGACAGTGGTGTGTGTCCCTGTCAGAGATGCACAAACCTCAGCCAACACTTCCTGTGTCATCAGTCCTCACAGTGACAGGCAGTGGCAGCACGCTACAACGGGGCTGGGGATACTCTTGTACTCCTCCACCCAAGCTGCCTGTACCAGTTACAGCACCTACAAATGAATGGTTCAATATTATCTCACTAATGAATCCTGCTTGCTTTGCACAGTCAGCCCCATGCAAGCACACAGGGGCCCCCACAAAACGTTGAATAGAATAGAATAGAATAAATAGAATAGAATAAACCAGGTTGGAAGAGACCTTCAAGATCATCGTGTCCAACCTATCATCCAACACCACCTAATCAACTAACCCATGGAACCAAGCACCCTGTCAAGTCTCCTCCTGAACACCTCCAGTGATGGTGACTCCACCACCTCCCCGGGCAGCCCATTCCAATGGGCAATCACTCTCTCTGTGTAAAACTTCCTCCTGACCTCCAGCCTGAACTTCCCCTGGCGCAGCCTGAGACTGTGTCCTCTTGTTCTGGTGCTGGCTGCCTGGGAGAAGAGACCAACCTCTGCCTGTTTACAACCCCCCTTCAGGTAGTTGTAGAGAGCAATAAGGTCACCCCTGAGTCTCCTCCTCTCCAGGCTAAGCAGCCCCAGCTCCCTCAGCCTCTCCTCACAGGGCTGTGTTCCAAGCCCCTCACCAACTTTGTTGCCCTTCTCTGGACTCATTCCAGCAAGTCAACCTCCTTCCTAAACTGAGGGGCCCAGAACTGGACACAGGACTCGAGGTGTGGCCTAACCAGTGCAGTGTCCAGGGGCAGAATGACCTCCCTGCTCCTGCTGGCCACACTGTTCCTGATCCAGGCCAGGATGCCATTGGCCCTCTTGGCTGCCTGGGCACACTGCAGGCTCATGTTCATCCTACCATCAACCAGCACCCCCAGGTCCCTCTCTGCCTGGCTGCTCTCCAGCCACTCTGACCCCAGCCTGTAGCACTGCATGGGGTTGTTGTGGCCAATGTGCAGAACCCGGCACTTGGATGTGTTCAATCTCATGCCGTTGGACTCTGCCATCTGTCCAGCCTGTCGAGGTCCCTCTGCAGAGCCTCTCTACCCTCCAGCAGATCAACTCCTGTCCCCAGCTTGGTGTCATCAGCAAATTTACTGATGATGGACTCAATGCCCTCATCCAGATCATCAATAAAGATGTTAAAGAGGATGGGGCCCAGCACTGATCCCTGGGGGACTCCACTACTGACTGGCCACCAGCTGGATGTGACACCATTCACCACCACTCTCTCGTTCTGTGGAGACCAGGCTAAGCCGCGGTACAGCTGCCACTGATTTTGCTGCATCTCCCGGAGCAAGCAGGGTGTATAGAGGTTAACACAGGCTGGGGGATCCCAGCTGCCCCTGGGGACCTGCTGGTGACAGACTCCTTGGAACAAAGGGAGTTTCTCCCCGCTCTCGCCAGCCACAGGTGGCAGCAGCCTTCGTTCTCAGGGGCTGGCAGTCTCGGAGCTTCTGTTGCCATAGGCAGGCCGTGCCCCAGTGCATACTTCTGCACTGCTTACCTGCTGGTGCTTGCAGATCAAGTAGCTAATGTCTAAGCAGTCCCATTTAAACCCACAATCAAATTACAGGAACAAAATTAGAAGCCAGACTGGAGCCACTTTAAAAGTTATCCCTTATTTAATAATTCCATTGCACATATTTTTCCTCTTATCACCATTTATTCTCATTCTGGGGGCAGGCTGTAATAACAGAGGAGGTGCATTTGTGCTTCCCCCCTCCTCTTTCCAAAGTCTAGTTTTTCTTCGTGGGTTTCATTTCTGCCTTGTGAAAAGGCATTAGGATAAATAAAACGACGATGCAGCACTGCAGAGTCCCTCCGTGTGGCCAGCAGGGATATGGCCGTGGTGGGGATGCACAGCCCCAGCTGGGAGCTAGATCACACTGAAGGAGACAGGGAAAATGCTGCTGTAATCGTTTGTCTAGTAATTAAAGACGTGACTCTATGAGGGTTTGGATCCATTCAAGATAGCACCAGGGGAAATGGTAGCTCAGCTTCTCATTAACCCTTTAGCATTTAAGTAAAAACTGGTTTTAGATCCCTTTTGGAAACAAATCTGTACTCGTTCTGCGGTAGGCAAACACTGTTGTGTGGTTACTCATTGTTGTCCCCCAAACTACTGCTGAAATCTGCCAGTGTTTAAAAATTATCAGATAGTTTATGCAACATTCTGGTGACAAAGTGCCTCTGTGGCACACCTGACATCTTTTTTCCTATGAATGTGGCATGACCCTAATTCATGGGTGGGCATTTGATGTCAGGAACCACAGTAGGTGCCATACACCCTTGAAGCTGCTTCAAGGTGAGACAGAATGTCCCAGAATGGCCTGATCCTGCCTGTGCAGAAGAGAAAATTACCCACCAGCATGGGGCTGAAGCGTGGCAGATCTCCAGGAGGAGAGAATTTGTGTCCAGGAGGAGAGAATTTGTGTCCAGAATGAGGTATTCCCAACCGCTGTACACCAGGTCTCCTGCAGGGCACGGAGAGGGGATGAAAACTGGGTAGGAGTCAGTGTTGGGAATAAGCCACCTGGCAGGTTTTCCCTTCAACTTTCTCTGTGCCATACCTACACCCACAATTACTGTGTGAAGTTTTGTTGTAGAAACAGCCAAGTACTCCTGAGGGCTCCAGCTGTGAGCAGGCTAACTGCCAGTGGATTGCTTGGACAGGTACGTTTAAGATGCCCAAGAGGCTTAAAAGTTTCAGCCTGCAGATTGGACAGCTGGATACAGGGAATTAAATGGTGACAGCAGCACAGTGCTCAGGCCCTGCAAGCCTGGAAACAAGACAGAGCCAAGGGCTGGATGAAGCTCACCATCCCATTGTTCTTAGGAGGCATCATGTGCTGGTCCTTTTCTCCCATGCCTGACTCCATTACCAGAGTCTTCCTTCCACCCACACACCCTTGCTAAGCAGAGTGTTTTGTAGAATGGTTGTTTTCCTTAACCCTGTACCTATCAAAGCATCTACTGGGGGTACTCATGAGGCAAAACTGACCGCCAGCGCCTGGTCAAACACAAGCGTTCAGCTTCCACGTGGACAAGCTGAGAGACGGGAATCCTGTTCCTGGCAGGGGCTGAGGAGAACATGAACCTTGGGTAAATGTGAGCAATAATCCCCTTTTCAGAGGGGATCTATCTGGGGGATTTGCATCCACTGAGCTGTTTAGCCTCCATTTTAAGTTCAAGCACTGAGTGAATGCAACTGTCTTTAAATAAAGGCAAAGCAGAAAGGCCGCTGGGTATCAGGCAAGCATTTAAATATCACGAAGATACAAAGGAAGTGATAGCCTCATCTTGCTCCACACACAGCTCCAGCCATTTACATATCAAGAGGGGGAGTTCAAGAGTGCAGGAACAGATCTGTAAACACACAGAGATGCAGCTTTTACAGTAGTTCATTTCCAAAGCACATCTCCTATGAGGAGAGGCTGAGGGAGCTGGGGCTGCTTAGCCTGGAGAAGAGGAGACTCAGGGGTGACCTTATCACTCTCTACAACTACCTGAAGGGAGGTTGTAGACAGGCTGATGATGGTCTCTTCTCCCAGGCAGCCAGTACCAGAACAAGAGGACACAGTTTCAGGCTGCACCAGGGGAGGTTCAGGTTGGATGTTAGGAAGAAGTTCTATACAGAAAGAGTGATTGCGCTATGGAATGGGTTGCCCGGGGAGGTGGTGGAGTCGCCGTCATTGAAGGTGTTCAGAAGGAGACTTGATGGGGTGCTTGGTGCCATGAGTTAGCTGTTTGGGTGGGTTGGATTGGTTGATGGGTTGGACACGATGATCTTGAAGGTCTCTTCCAACCTGGTTTGGTTTATTCTAATAAAGTTTATTCTAATACTTCTTAGCATATATTTAGGGTCACACTCCGCCTCACAGCTTCGCAGTTTCACCTTGCTAGTTTCCTCTCACAAGTGGAGCATGAACCACCAGTAAACAGCTAACTTCCAGCGTTCTCACCTCCTTCATTGTGCTCACTGCTTTTGCAAACTATGTACCATCCAAAAGAGTCTGAATTTCAGCACAGACATCCCTGCTACTTGAGTCACTCACTCTGAAAATATGTGCAACAAATATTTCTGTGTATTTACGGTTTTGCATTCGACTTGACCATGCCCAAATCTTAAGGCAGAGTATTCCTGTGATCAAAACAGAATGAGGCAAACTGGAATGGAGCCAAGAGCCTCCACTCCTGTGGTAAAATACAGATTCATTAGTGGCAATTGCTGTTGTACACTTTGATTTTTCATCTTACCTCAGGTAGTCCACTGTCCCCTCTACCTCATGCATTGCCATCAGCTAATGTTTGACTTGGGAGAATATAGTTTCTCAGGTTTTCCCAAGCCCTGCAGGAAACAGCCATTCTTTAAATTTTTCTCATCCAAGTACCAGTTTGAGGCAACCACCATTTGGCTTGTGAAATAGCACTTGCATTCAGAAGACATGCTTCAGTCAAACCAGGGGTACCAAAACTTTACAGTGCCCCACACAGTGCAGATCCAAGCTCTCCAGCCAGACTTCCCCCTAGCTGGTGCTGCAGGCATCCTCCATACGTGGTACACTGTGATACTGTGGAGCAGCCTTAATTAGCCCAATTAAAACTTGGAGGTAGAAATGCTATCTTGCTGTCTGGTACCCGCACCCAGATAGAGAGGCATTGTTAAGAGAAAGATGCAGTGTTTTACAAAGGCAATGAAGAATTAACTATACCAGAAGATACTTCAGTTCACAGCTTCACTGGATTAGAGATGCTGGCAGCCTGGGGCTTTCTCATCTCCTTGCAGGTGCTCCCTTGGCAGCAGACTTCTACTCTAGCCCAGAATTCAACAAGTCCAAGTGCCGAGTGCTGCACTTTGGCTACGGCAATCCCATGCAGAGCTATAGGCTGGGGTCAGAGTGGGTGGAGAGCTCCCAAACAGAGAGGGACCTGGGTGTGCTGATCGACAGCCACCTGAATATGAGCCAGCAGTGTGCCCAGGTGGCCAGGAGGGCCAATGGCATCCTGGCCTGCATTAGGAATAGTGTGGCCAGCAGGAGCAGGGAGGTCATAGTGCCCCTGTACTCTGCTCTGGTTAGGCCACACCTTGAGTCCTGTGTCCAGTTCTGGGCCCCTCAGTTTAAGAAGGACATTGAAACACTTGAGCGTGTCCAGAGAAGGGCAACAAGGCTGGGGAGAGGCCTTGAACACAAGCCCTATGAGGAGAGGCTGAGGGAGCTGGGATTGTTTAGCCTGGAGAAGAGGAGGCTCAGGGGTGACCTCATTGCCCTCTATAACTACCTGAAAGGTGGTTGTAGCCAGGAAGGGGTTGGCCTCTTCTCCCAGGCAACCAGCATCAGAACAAGGGGACACAGTCTCAAGCTGCGCCAGGGGAGGTTTAGACTCGAGGTGAGGAGGAAGTTCTTCACCGAGCGAGTCATTCGTCATTGGAACGGGTTGCCCAGGGAGGTGGTTGAGTCATCGACCCTGGAGGCGTTCAGGAGGAGATTGGACGTGGCACTTGGTGCCATGGTCTAGTCATGGGGTCCGTGTTGATAGGTTGGACTCGATGATCCTCGAGGTCCTTTCCAACCTAAGTGATACTGTGATGCTGTGATACTGTGATAACTCCACTAACCTTGATGTTTTTTTCTCTCCTTGTTTGCCAGTCCTCCCTTTCTCCATACCCTAGGTCCCCTGAACCTTTCTCTCAGCATTTTCCTTATCCTCACCAAAAGCTGAACCAGTCTTGAGGTAAACACTCACCTTGCCCCATTCTTCAGGCGCATTTTGCTGTTTTCAGCTGCCTCATTCCTTCTTGGCTCTTATGGCTCTTTGTGGTGTGGTACATGCAGTCATTCTGGTTATGTGCCTCTGCTCTGCCAACTGGTTCATCCATCACCTGCCCAAACCCCTGAAGTTTCTATCCCTTTTCCTCTCTTACCACTAACACCAGAAAGCAGTTACTGCACACACTTGCATCCTGCTTTGCTCTCACCAGGCCCCACTAAACATCTCTCTCTCTCCAGTCACCTTTACTGACTCACTCCTGGACAATTTTCACTCGGATTTTCTACAAAAAACATGATTCCCAGGAGAAAGTTTCTGGCAACTGTGGTGCAGTGCCATGCTTAAACGTTGCGAGATAGGCTGATGGTGAACTGTCCAGTGTAAAAGAACCCAACCAAATGACACGGTGGAGGACCCTCAAGAAACCATTCATCTAAACAGTAGTTAACCATCATAGTATCACAGTACCATTAAGGGTTGGAAGGGACCACAAGGATCATCTAGTTCCAACCCCCCTGCCATGGGCAGGGACACCCCACACTAGAGCAGGCTGCCCAGAGCCTCATCCAGCCTGCTCTTAAACACGTCCAGGGACGGGGCCTCGACCATCAGCCATAAGCTTCCAGAGGCTCGCATTTTAATGAACACTAGCAAAACAGGCATTCCTGAATATGTCTGGCCCATGAGCCAGCAGTGTGCCCAGGTGGCCAAGATGGCCAATAGCATCCTGGCCTGCATTAGGAATAGTGTGGCCAGCAGGAGCAGGGAGGTCATAGTGCCCCTGTACTCTGCTTTGGTTAGGCCGCACCTTGAGTCCTGTGTCCAGTTCTGGGCCCCTCAGTTTAAGAAAGACATTGAAACACTTGAGCGTGTCCAGAGAAGGGCAACAAGGCTGGGGAGAGGCCTTGAACACAGCCCTATGAGGAGAGGCTGAGGGAGCTGGGATTGTTTAGCCTGGAGAAGAGGAGGCTCAGGGGTGACCTCATTGCCCTCTACAACTACCTGAAGGGTGGTTGTAGCCAGGAAGGGGTTGGTCTCTTCTCCCAGGCAACCAGCACCAGAACAAGGGGACACAGTCTCAAGCTGCACCAGGGGAGGTTTAGACTCGAGGTGAGGAGGAAGTTCTTCACCGAGCGAGTCATTTGTCATTGGAACGGGTTGCCCAGGGAGGTGGTTGAGTCATGGACCCCGGAGGCGTTCAAGGGGAGATTGGACGTGGCACTTGGTGCCATGGTCTAGTCATGGGGTCTGTGTTGATAGGTTGGACTCGATGATCCTCGAGGTCCTTTCCAACCTAAGTGATACTGTGATACATTGATTCCAGATGGTTTTAGTGTATTTAACCTTGTCTTGATCAAAAAGCTGAATAACTGTGACCTGGAAGGGATGGGTGCTTGAGGAGCCACAACGGACCGCAGAGAGCATTTCAGACAGAGGCTGTCCCATCAGCACAAACAGTTGTGGCAACCTTAAAAAAAAGCTAAAGGTGTAAAAAGAAAGGGCAGCATTAGTTTCAACAGAGTGAAACCAGATCACAGCATTTTTTCCTCTTTGGACCCTTTTTCTACGCTCAATGCCTATGACTTCTCATTCTCCATCTCCAGTTCACAATCAAATGCAAAACAAGGACTTTCTCCTGATGGTTGTGAATGCTTTATTACAGTCATCAATAAATTACTTCTCTGAAAATCAGTTTTTCAGAACTAAAATTTAATCTGGTGGGGTTCAGTAAGTAAGAAGACAAAAACTCAGCCATGCAAACGAAGTATTACTAAGTTACTTTAATCAAATTTTATCACAACAGCCTCCGGAAGAAGAAGAGCACGTCCTGGAGATTCAGATAGTTAATCTTGCATATTTATTAATGTTTTGGATTCTTTTTGTTATGTCCCAGCCTCTGGTACACTGCTGTCTTCATTTTGACGCTAGAACAGATCTTTGGGTGTCATCATGCCTGCGATTCTTGTCTTAATTTATAGTGCTGTAACAAAAATAGCACCGTCAGTGTTCAGCGCTCACGGTGGTACATCCCAGCAACCAGGCATCACACTGAGACAGAGCCTTTGGAGAAACACAGCCCGTTACTGGAGTAATTGCTCACAAAAGGTCTACTTCCCAAGTCTTTTCAGTATGTGACATTCATTTTTTGTCCAGCACCTCTACCATGTTTATTAAAATAACTTTATTGGGTTATGTTGCACGCAGCAGGGTATTCAGAATTCCATCTTGACCTTCACAGCAGTATCTGATACTGCCTGGAAGACAATCAACACACATTTTCTTAGTACATACAATCAGCATTCTGAGCCTGCAGTTACTTGTTGGCAAATGTTTACCAGTTCAGTAAAATACAAGAAAACCTGAGAACCTTGAGATGCCTGAAAACAAGCATTAACCTATTTTTCTTCTGGATAGTTTAGCTTAACTTACTGATTTCTTTTGATTTCCAGGGCTTAAACACACATCATCATCACAACAGCAATATAATGTCTTAACATTAATCAAACATAACATTTAAGATTAATTTTATTGTGCAAAATGTAAGCAAAAAAGCCTTATTAGTACAATAAACTCAAAAAAAAACCCAGCAAAGGATATTTAAAACAATATTCACATTCAGGGTGCAATTTATATCCCTGCTTCCCTCTTTTGAGGTGGAATTCAGAATTCCCATCAGCAAGTGCTATCTGCCAGTTATCAACAGCTTGGTTCACCTTTTGTATGTGGAGGAGGAAACTCAGAATGTATTTTTTGCATTAGGGTTTTTTTTTACACACAACTGGAACAGCTGTTGACCTCGGTAAATACAAATTCAAGGCCCTGAAAAGCATGGGGAAAAAAAAACATACTGAAGGCGTCCACCCAAATGGCGGCATGACTGACAGTTTTATGTTAAAACCTGTAATTGACGCTGTGGTTTTCCACATCAGCAATCAACTCAACATTTTGGTGAAAAATTTCTGGCATCAGCTAATTGAAAATAAAAAAAATAATCATCTAATTCAATAGTTGACTTTCATGAAAGTGCTACCGAGTCAAGGCAGTCAGAAAGACTGCTTGATGCTTACATAGCACGCTAACACACAATTATCTCTTTCAGAAAGAAGGACATTGAGACACTTGAACATGTCCAGAGAAGGGCAACAAGGCTGGGGAGAGGCCTTGAGCACAGCCCTGTGAGGAGAGGCTGAGGGAGCTGGGATTGTTTAGCCTGGAGAAGAGGAGGCTCAGGGGCGACCTCATTGCCCTCTACAACTACCTGAAAGGTGGTTGTAGCCAGGAAGGGGTTGGCCTCTTCTCCCAGGCAACCAGCACCAGAACAAGAGGACACAGTCTCAAGCTGCGCCAGGGGAGGTTTAGACTCAAGGCGAGGAGGAAGCTCTTCACCGAGCGAGTCGTTCATCATTGGAACGGGCTGCCCAGGGAGGTGGTGGAGTCATCGACCCTGGAGGCGTTCAAGGGGAGATTGGACGTGGCACTTGGTGCCATGGTCTAGTCATGGGGTCTGTGTTGATAGGTTGGACTTGATGATCCTCGAGGTCCTTTCCAACCTAAGTGATACTGTGATACTGTGATACTGTGAAAGGGATCATGTTCAGCTGGGAACACGAATCAGAGTCTTCCCTGAGTATTTTGGTTGTCTTCTCTTCCACATCATAAAAAGATGTGCAACAATTTCTTAATTTGAGGGGAAAAGAAAAAAAGCACAGAATTCCACTTGAGCTTTAAGAAGGTGCTATCATTAATTCCAATTCTTTGCCTATACAACTATCAAGAACTCTTCAGTAGTCCATTTAATAGTAAAAAGCAGATCAATAGTTTTATGTAAACTTGTTAAAAAAAAACAAACCACCACATCATTTGGCTTTAAAGTGACACAGTCTTTTGCTTAACATAATTTACTAGGCATGTGAAGATCTTATAGCAAACTACAACTTAAATAAGAGACTGGATTATGTCTGAGATTGAGATGATATGATTTGGAGATTCCTTATGTAATCACATATTGAATATTTCAATTTGTTGCAGTGATATTCTTCATTCCAATAATAATCCTTCCTATGAGGAATCTGAAGTAAAACACACTGACCAGTAGCTCCCAACCAGAGAACATTAATGTCCTCCCTCTGCTTCTCCTCTGCCCTGAAGCAGACTAGGTTTTCTACCCAAAGAAGCAGGGTGTCATGCTCACTCTCCACACAGTCTTTCCTCAGCCCTAATCAAATCCTGTCCACTTACCTACCATTGTTAGGTTTAGCCTAGTAATGTATCTTGCAGTAAAGTGTTAAAAACAGATGGAGTAACTAACAAGCCATCTTCTGTATTTTAAATCACTGAAATCTACATCTTAAAATATTTATAGGAGCATGTGTGCTGGTGACATCATAAACTCTTACAAACTGAGCCTTCTGTAAACGTTGCACAGTTGGAAAAAAGATCCTTGAGATAAATGAAGATAAAATCCAAGAGAAGGAAGAGAGATTTCCTAATACTGAGCCCAGATTCCTTACAAGATAACACACATTTTACTGATGGACACTGCTCACTATTTTGGCCCTGTCTCTCTCTCTCTCTCTCTCTCTCTCTCTCTCTCTCTCTCCTAAAATCAGCTTCATAAGCTGCTACCACTCCAATTGAAAAAAAAAAAGACCAAAAAACCAAAAGAGAAACCCTCTTAAAATGTTGGATATGGAGTTCTGGATTCCAAAAATAAAAATGTATGAGCAATTTCATATTCTTGCTGTGAAACATCAGCTACAAAAATATGTATGCTTACACTCATGAGACCAAACTGCATTTTATACGGCCTACCAACAGAGTTCTCTCTGTTAAGAGGGGAATTCAACATCTTTAGAAGTTCAACATGTGCAAAATTGAATTACATTTTGAAGAAAGTTCCAGTTTAAAAAGCTATATGCAATTTCATCTGTGACAAACCAATCATCTAAAGACCAATCTCAAACAAAACTGTACAAAATTTGTTTCAAATCTCCCTATAACCCCCCAACTCCACGACCCCCCCCCCCACCCCCCAATAAGGCACTAAGTGATTTAAGTGTGCAAATGGCTTCTTAGAAGAAACAGTGTGCAAACAGAGCCTGTTCCATTAGCTCCACATTTTTTAGTGATTTCCCAAATAGTATTGCTATGAATGCTATCTAGCCTGTAACTTCCTAAAGGACAGAAGTCAGTCAGTCCACAGAATCACAGGTGTCTTTCACTTTCTGATTGAAGTCTTCAGGTTGATCAGCATACACATAATGACCTGCACCAAGGATAGCCTAGGGGAAAAGGTGAACAAACAGGTCAAACTCATAAGAGCTTAACAAACAAGCAAAGGGACATGCAAAGAACTAAACTTATACACACCACCTGCTTGATACATTGCTACATTTTAAAGTGGAACTCTTGCAGCCACCCTGTGTTAATGCAGTTAGCACTCTTCAACATATTCATCGATGATCTGGATGAAGGGGTAGAGTCAGTCATCAGCAAGTTTGCAGATGACACCAAGTTAGGAGCAGATGTTAGTCAGTTAGAGGGTAGAAAGGCTCTGCAGAGGGACCTCGACCGACTGGACAGATGGGCAGAGTCCAATGGGATGGCATTCAACAAGTCCAAGTGCCGAGTGCTGCACTTTGGCTACGGCAATCCCATGCAGAGCTACAGGCTGGGGTCGGAGTGGCTGGAGAGCTCCCAAACAGAGAGGGACCTGGGGGTGCTGATCGACAGCCACCTGAATATGAGCCAACAGTGTGCCCAGGAGGGCCAATAGCATCCTGGCCTGCATCGGGAATAGTGTGGCCAGCAGGAGCAGGGAGGTCATAGTGCCCCTGTACTCTGCTTTGGTTAGGCCACACCTTGAGTCCTGTGTCCAGTTCTGGGCCCCTCAGTTTAAGAAGGACATCGAGACACTTGAACGTGTCCAGAGAAGGGCAACAAGGCTGGGGAGAGGCCTTGAGCACAGCCCTGTGAGGAGAGGCTGAGGGAGCTGGGGTTGTTTAGCCTGGAGAAGAGGAGGCTCAGGGGTGACCTAATTGCTCTCTACAACTACCTGGAAGGTGATTGTAGCCAGGAAGGGGTTGGCCTCTTCTCCCAGGCAACCAGCACCAGAACAAGGGGACACAGTCTCAAGCTGCACCAGGGGAGGTTTAGACTCGAGGTGAGGAGGAAGGTCTTCACCGAGCGAGTCATTCGTCATTGGAACGGGTTGCCCAGGGAGGTGGTTGAGTCATCGACCCTGGAGGCATTCAAGGGCAGATTGGACGTGGCACTTGGTGCCATGGTCTAGGCACGGGGTCTGTGTTGATAGGTTGGACTCGATGATCCTCGAGGTCCTTTCCAACCTAAGCGATACTGTGATACTGTGATACTGTGAACTGCTGCCAGGAGGTGGTATCATACAGTCTAAAAAGGACACTAATTATAAGGAAAACCAAGCTTGTTTCACATGTTGAAGGACCTTTGCTACCATGGGAAAAAAGAGGGTGAACCTGCTATTTATTCAGTTGCACACCTTGTTGAAAAAGAAAGGCCACTGAAACAAGTCACTGCAAAACAAACTGAGAATATGCTTTACACAGCATATTCTGATTAATTTCCATCACCACTCAAGTAATTCTGCCAGGCTGCTGTTTAGTTCTGCAAGTGTTTCAAAGAACTTGTGTTCTCTTACTATAAAAAAAAGATATGGAAGAGACTAAAGAAGGCACTAGGACAAATGATTAAGAACTCAGAAGCTTGAACTGGTGTGGATTTTCCAGACTTAGCCTGGAGAAGAGAAGGCTCAGGGGAGACCTCATTGCCCTCTACAACTACCTGAAAGGTGGCTGTAGATGGGAGGGGGTTGGTCTCTTCTCCCAGGCAACCAGCCCCAGAACAAGGGGACACAGTCTCAAGCAGCTCCAGGGGAGGTTTAGACTTGAGGTGAGGAGAAAGTTCTTCACAGAGAGAGTTGTTCATCATTGGAATGGGCTGCCCAGGGAGGTGGTGGAGTCACCATCCCTGGAGGTGTTCAAAAGGAGATTGGACGTGGCACTTGGTGCCATGGTCTAGTCATGGGGTCTGTGTTTATAAGTTGGACTCCATGATCCTCGAGGTCTCTTCCAACCTTAGTTATACTGTGATACTGTGACTTGTGGAAGCAGATTTCAACTCTCACAATTAACAATAACTGCATTAAGCAGGGACAAGGAAAATCCAAATGATACAAAATATAGGGGGAAAACCCCACAGAGGGTCACACCATCATGCATAGCAAAGGGATTTGACCTATTTTATTTCCATTTTATAATCAGTCCAAGATTAATCTACTCTTCCATTAAAACACTCACTTAAACTTCCTAATTGAAGCCAATATTGTACAGATATGTTACTGTGCTAAAATCTACCACAAACTCTAAGTAAAACAATAAATCAGAAATAAACACACATAATAAACCCCCAGAAGCTCTGTGCATTTCACCAAGGATGCACTGCCAGTCCAGGTATCAGCCTCATGATAACCCTTTCCCTCCTATTGTCTTTTCAATGTCTCTACAATTTTTCCCACTCTAATTTACCTTTTGGAATCTTCATTTGGCTGGAAAAAACCTTAATTTGGAATACAATAATGTTTTCCACAGCCCCTTCTAAAAGCCACTGACCTGTGGCAATGCCAGCGATGAGCAGTGTGAGCAATCTGGCAGTGTAGGCTTAGAGCCTGACATGGTAGTAGGCCATGCTCAGCATAAGTGCAGAGCCAGCTAGCAGTGTAGCAAATCAGTGCTGTGCCTGCAGCATGTAACTAAAACAGGAGACTGGTAGCTATGAACACAGAAAGTTATCTTGGGACAACAGGACATGCACCTGCATTAACAAATCTCACGTGTCTTTAGTAGTTGGACCAATAATCTATAATAGTGTGACGTGTGGTCACTCATAGGGAACCAATGAAGCTATGCCAATGATGCTCTCTGAGTTTATGTAAGTTGTAGAAGTTCCCTTGATGTGCACTTCTGCCTTTCCTGTCTCCTGTTCTTCTTCTTACTTTATTTTACTGTGCTCTACTCACACTATAGTCCTACAATACTGGAACAATAAAGGAACAATACTCAATCATATTGGTCAGCTGTATTGACTCCAATCTCCGTCCCATTACTGACCAAGTAGAAAAACCTGCCTGAATGGTATGTATCATGGTATCATAGTTTCATTCAGGGTTGGAAGGGACCACAAGGATCATCTAGTTCCAACCCCCCTGCCATGGGCAGGGACACCCCACTAGATCAGGCTGGACAGAGCCTCATCCAGCCTGGGCTTAAACACCTCCAGGGACAGGGCCTCGACCACCTCCCTGGACAACCCATTCCAGGGTTTCACCACTCTCATGGTGAAGAACCTCCTCCTCACATCTAGCCTGAATCTCCCCACCTCCAGCTTCATTCCATTCCCCCTAGTCCTATCACTACCTGATATCCTGAGCAGTCCTTCCCCAGCCTTCCTGTAGGCCCCCTTCAGATCCTGGAAGGCCACAATGAGGTCACCTGGGAGCCTTCTCTTCTGCAGACTGAACAGCCCCAACTCCTTCAGTCTGTCCTCATAGGAGAGGTGCTCCAGCCCTCTGATCATCCTTGTGGCCCTTCTCTGGACACCTTCCAGCACCTCCACATCCCTCTTGTAATCCCAGCAATATATTGTACACTTCTTAACACTGACTTTGTTACAACTTTCTCTCTGGTTAAGCTGTTAAGTAACAGTTTTGGTCTCCATGTCAACACTTCATAGATGTATTTGTGCTCTTTAGCACATGTACATAGTTCAACGTCTCTTCTCTGAGTTCCAGCTCTGATATCTATATGAAGATCATAAAACATTATCTGAATGACTTTTCATAGTAAACAATCAGCAGGACACATTGCATACTTCTGTCCAGGCAGAGCCAGGCATCAGTAAGAAGTCAGCTGGTATGTTCAAACATTTTATCACCTCATAGCATTGTAACTATATGAATATTCACTTACCACAGCTGACTGATTTGACAGTGGATGAAGAATACTTTTAAATTCAATTGGTTTTATAGAAATCAGTAAAAAAATTCAGTGTGCACATTCACATCAAGGTCCACACTCATTTTAAATGATAATGCCACAATGCTAAGCCAGATGTATTAGGAAGACAACACTACATATCTTTTACTGACTTAGAAGGTACTAACAAGAACCTAAGGACCAGGTTCAAACCATTCTCTTGTGGGAGAAACAAAAGCCTCACACAGCCAGGTTAGAGCACTTTATGAGAGTCTGCTTACTATGTCATACTTATATGCAGGTATTAGGACTGCTGTGGTTTAAAACTGTGAGCTTTTTAGGCTGTGCCTTTAAGAAAGGGACAGTTGCTGGAACACTCTGGCTGAATATTTGAAAACAAAGATATTCTGAATGAATTTCATTGGTAGATAGGTAAAATGCAACTTTAAGTTTCAGTTCAGTTTGAGTCTCAGTTTCAGTCTGCTCTGTCTTTTCAGCCTGTCTGTTTCTGTCCCTCTCTGAGCAACAGCTGCTGGTCGGAGTTAACCTTGAACTAACAGATCAGAGTAATTCTTGCATACACTTTGAGCTAACAGAATTTTCTCCTTAATAATTACCTTTGTCTCTCTCTCTAACCCTTTTTAGGAAAAAAAGGGAGGTGGGGGGAGAGAGGGGGTATGGGGGACCCTCCTGGCTGGAGGAAGGAGTTTTGTTCTGCATTACATTCTTTGCTGTATATTTCTGTACATACTGTTAATACTGTATATTGTGTATGTAATCATCTGCATTTCATCCTGCTTGTAAATATAGCTTTAATTCATCTCTGCTTTTCTGACTGAGTTAGTCGTGGTTTCTTTGTGTGTGTGGGGAGAACTGAACCTTCTCTCAGCCCCATAAAAACACAGACAAAACTCCAGATACTTACCAAGGACCACAAAACCTTCATGTATTAAGGATGATCAGAGGGCTGGAGCACCTCTCCTATGAGGACAGACTGAAGGAGTTGGGGCTGTTCAGTCTGCAGAAGAGAAGGCTCCAAGGTGACCTCATTGTGGCCATCCAGTATCTGAAGGGGGCCTACAGGAAGGCTGGGGAAGGACTTCTCAGGATCTCAGGTAGTGATAGGACTAGGGGGAATGGGATGAAGCTGGAGGTGGGGAGATTCAGGCTGGATGTGAGGAGGAGGTTTTTCACCATGAGAGTGGTGAAACCCTGGGATGGGTTGTCCAGGGAGGTGGTCGAGGCCTCGTCCCTGGGGGTGTTTAAGAGCAGGCTGGATGAGGCTCTGTCCAGCCTGATCTAGTGTGGGGTGTCCCTGCCCATGGCAGGGGGGTTGGAACTAGATGATCCTTGTGGTCCCTTCCAACCCTGAATGATACTATGATACTATGTACAGGAAAGTACTTTGTAGAGCAGGAAAACGACCTTACTCAAAGAGTGTTGGATGATAGGCTGGACTCGATGATCTCAAAGGTCTCTTCCAACCTGATTAATTCTATTCTATTCTATGCTATGCTTTGCTATGCTATGCTATTCCTACAGTGTTTCTGTCTTACTCTGGGAACTCAATACTCTTTTTGTCTAGGTTTTCTGTGATGTAACACTTGTGTTCTCCCACTGTCTCTATAGAAATCAAGTTATACCTTCAGGCTTTAAATCAGAAGGGTTAGCATTTCCATGGCTGGTATGAAAAAACCCAAGCACAGACACAAGTTAAACAAATCCATAGAAAAAAAGATAAAAAATGGCTGCTTTAAAAGTCAACTTACGATTGTCTTCACATAGGAATTTGGTCTCAGAGACTGGATAGTGCTGCCAGAATTACCATCTATACAGGAACGTGCTCCATAGACCACAGTGATAGGAATGTCTTCAGCCATCTGCGGAATCCGTTGCAGCATTGGTCTTTTCGCCCACCCGTAAGGGATGGTCATGTTCTTGAATGCTGTTTCACCACTTCAAGTCATGCAAAAGTGCAAAAAACAGTTAAAAGTTCCATAGGATGTGCATTTTTCTCTAAACTGAATAGAATAGAAAAGAATAGAAAAGAATAGAATAGAATAGAATAGAATAGAATAGAATAGAATAGAATAGAATAGAATAGAATAGAATAGAATAGAATAGAATAGACCAGGTTGGAAGAGACCTTCAAGATCATCACGTCCAACCCATCAACCAATCCAACCCACCTAAACAACTAACCCATGGCACCAAGCACCCCATCAAGCCTCCTCCTGAACACCTCCAATGATGGTGACTCCACCACCTCCCCAGGCAGCCCATTCCAATGGGCAATCACACTCTGTATAGAACTTCTTCCTAACATCCAACCTAAACCTCCCCTGGCGCAGCCTGAGACTGTGTCCTCTTGTTCTGGTGCTGGCTGCCTGGGAGATGAGACCAACATCTGCCTGTCTGCAACCTCCCTTCAGGTAGTTGTAGAGAGCAATAAGGTCACCCCTGAGTCTCCTCCTCTCCAGGCTAAGCAACCCCAGCTCCCTCAGCCTCTCCTCATAGGGCTGTGTTCCAAACCCCTCACCAACTTTGTTGCTCTTCTCTGGACTCGTTCCAGCAAGTCAACCTCCTTCCTAAACTGAGGGGCCCAGAACTGGACACAGTACTCGAGCTGTGGCCTAACCAGTGCAGTGTACAGGGGCAGAATGACCTCCCTGCTCCTGCTGGCCACACTGTTCCTGATGCAGGCCAGGATGCCACTGGCCCTCTTGGCTGCCTGGGCACACTGCAGGCTCATGTTCAGCCTACCATCAACCAGTACCCCACTCTGGAGTATCTGTGCCTTTTGGTAACAGAACGCAACAGTAAACAAGGCTGAGATTTCTGTATGATTAAGTTTTCAAGGTTTGTGTGTAATCTTCAATGGAAGGATTCTATGTTTTCACACTACTGAGTGGTAACATTAAAACGATGAAATTCCTTATTTTTAAAGTTTTTAAAGCCATTATTTACAAATTAAACTACTGTAACAATATTTCTATTAAAAATTAATACCCAAACTGTCTCATTATGGCATCCTGGCCTGCATCAGAACAGTGTGGCCAGCAGGAGCAGGGAAGTCATTGTGCCCCTATACTCAGCACTGGTTAGACCACACCTTGAGTGCTGTGTCCAGTTCTGGGCCCCTCAGTTTAAGAAGGACATTGAGACTCTTGAACATGTCCAGAGAAGGGCAATGATGCTGGGGAGAGATCTCGAGCACAAGCCCTACGAGGAGAGGCTGAGGGAGCTGAGATTGTTTAGCCTGGAGAAAGGAGGCTCAGGGGAGACCTTATTGCTCTTTACAACTACCTGAAGGGTGGTTGTAGCCAGGAAGGGGTTGATCAGTTCTCCCAGGCAACCAGCACCAGAATAAGAGGACACAGTCTCAAGCTGTGCCAGGGGAAGTTCAGCCTCGAGGTGAGGAGAAAGCTCTTCACAAAGAGAGTTGTTAGCCATTGGAATGTGCTGCCCAGGGAGGTGGTGGAGTCACCAAACCTGGAGGTGCTCAAGAGGGGATTGGATGTGGCACTTGGTGCCATGGTTTAGTAGTCATGAGGTGTGGGGTGACAGGCTGGACTTGATGATCTTTGAAGTCTTTTCCAACCTTACTGACTCTATGATTCTATGATTATTAACACATAGGTAGTTTAGGAGAAATACAGCAGTAGGATAACTTTTACGTTTATTAGTTTCTGGAATGCAGAAGAAGTGCAATGCCTCTTTTGTGGTTGTTTTTTTCTTCCCCCTCTTATATTAATACAATAAATGGTACCTTTCACACACACACACACACACACAAAACAACAAACAAACAAAACCCCCCAAAAAAGCCCACCACCAAAACAAAACTGACCCCAAACAAACAAAAGTATGCACACTGTTGCCAGAGTCATTCACTGGAGTAGCAGGCACTCAGTAAATGAAAGACAGCCTGACAGACTCCAAAACATGCACTGGGAAGCCCACACTAACCTGGGTGACTGCACATTGCAGTGATAGATATATTCAGCCACAGTGTTATCATCAAACATTGATGAGTATTTTCGCTTGAAATCTGGTCTCAAACGCTGAACAAGGCTTAATCCTGTTAACACAGAAAGATTCATTAGAGGAGGAATTTATACAACTTCATCAGATTGCCTAACATTTCCTATTACAACCCTTTAACCATGTACCTTTGAACCTCACGGCTAAGCTTGATGACTTCTAAACCAACGTGTAGTTTCATCACTTGCTTGTATTTAGAAAACATGATGGCATCACACCGAACTGGAATGAAGGATTTTATGTTGCATGAGGAAAGGGCAATTCAATCTCTGCTAAGTACATACAGGGAATGTTTGAGAGGGGCTACTGAAGTTGCAGAAGAAATACACAATGGGAACCAGCAACAGGGCCGAGCAGAATTGTCCTTTTGAAGAGGGATATTTTATTAGAATAAACCTTTATTAGAATAAACCAAACCAGGTTGGAAGAGACCTTCAAGATCATCGTGTCCAACCCATCAACCAATCCAACCCACCCAAACAGCTAACCCATGGCACCAAGCACCCCATCAAGTCTCCTCCTGAACACCTTCAATGACGGCGACTCCACCACCTCCCCGGGCAGCCCATTCCAATGGGCAATCACTCTTTCTGTAGAGAACTTCTTCCTAACATCCAACCTGAACCTCCCCTGGTGCAGCCTGAGACTGTGTCCTCTTGTTCTGGTACTGGCTGCCTGGGAGAAGAGACCATCATCAGCCTGTCTACAACCTCCCTTCAGGTAGTTGTAGAGAGCAATAAGGTCACCCCTGAGTCTCCTCCTCTCCAGGCTCAGCAACCCCAGCTCCCTCAGCCTCTCCTCATAGGGCTTGTGTTCCAAACCCCTCCCCAACTTTGTTGCCCTTCTCTGGACTCGTTCCAGCAAGTCAACCTCCTTCCTAAACTGAGGGGCCCAGAACTGGACACAGGACTCGAGGTGTGGCCTAACCAGTGCAGTGTACAGGGGCAGAATGACCTCCCTGCTCCTGCTGGCCACACTCTTCCTGATGCAGGCCAGGATGCCATTGCCCCTCTTGGCTGCCTGGGCACACTGCAGGCTCATGTTCAGCCTACCATCAACCAGTACCCCCAGGTCCCTCTCTGCCTGGCTGCTCTCCAGCCACTCTGACCCCAGCCTGTAACACTGCATGGGGTTGTTGTGGCCAATGTGCAGAACCCGGCTGTCATTTGCTGTCATTTCAGTCTCACACAATACTGAAACAGTCTTTCTCCTTGCTCTGACAGCTGTGGGTAGGTCAAAGCATTCTATCTTTGAGAACCAGATGAACTGTTGAAAAAGCAGGGCTTTATTTTTTCATCTGTGTTCTCCTTTTATGTAAGTGTTCTTCTGAAGCTAGTTCATCTAACTACTGCCTAGATGAAAGAAGCCTATGACGAAAAACCGGTGCAGAAATCTCAACTTGAGACTAAGACCCAAGAACTAGTATAAATCAAGAGATGTAACCTTGGAAAGCTTTGGTCCCCATGTCCTAACAAGCAAAGTAGAGAAGCAGATCCCCTCACAGGCCAGTTCAGGTTTCTAAAGCTAAAATCCTATTCTGGATCACTTCTTTAAGGAAGTGATCACTTCTTTAAGTCTGATGAGCAGACGGATCTCTGGGACAAGAGCCTCAAAAAGGCTAATCAACCTAAGAATGTCAGTCATCCTTGAGGAGAAAGGCTCACTGTCTACCGCTTGGGTTTACTGTCTACTGAGACTGTTGTTAATCTGTGCAATTATGATGATGTCACTTCTTTTCCTCCTGTCACTGGCCAAAGGCCTGGTGCTAGTTATATGCCCCTTATCACAGTGATCTATGCTTTTGTAAACTAAGATTAGACTATTGCAACACGCCCCTTACATATGCTTTAAATCAATTCAGAAAGCTAATACAGTGCAAGAGAAAAGAATTCCCTTATGAATCAGCCATTTAAGTCCTGAAACAATTCACATTTTGCAAAGTTTGCTCTGCTGCTTCTATTTTCTCTATGGTGAGCTCAATTGCTGGACATCTGTCTTTTTTGGTGGGGTTTTGGTTGTTTCTTTGTTTGTTTGTGCCAACACAAACAATACAGCCAAGATGAAATAACAATACCTGGAAGAAAGAGACCAATTCTGCCATCAGTACAGAGGCCACAGCACCACCATTACCAATAACTTGGGGACTGAAAGTTCCCAAGTTTTAGAATTGACTTTCTGTTTTGATAAAAGGTGGTGTCTGTGGTGAGTTCAATCACAAAACTGTTCTACTTCCACGACAATTTACAGGGCAGAATAAGGAGTCAAGGCACTTTGGAACCAATTTGGAATGAAATCCTGCGTGTTCATTCCTGTGATGTTTATTGAAGACTCTCTCCATTCTCTGGCTGATGTTTTCCATACTGTCTATGGAAATGCTAGAAGAAATACTAGCACTGAAGACTCTGAGTTCCACAAAAGGGCTTGGTCACAGTGACATTACTGTTGACCTGAGGAGTTTTTAGGCATTCAGCTCTAGGAATGAAAATCACAAATCCAATCTAAGCACTGAAACCCCTCTACTACAAGCTTCCTGGGTGATGGCTCCAGTTAAGTGAAGGATAACATGCAAACCAATTAACTGGAAAGCACTCAAAGATTATCTCTGGGCTCCATGCCTCCCTCATGTTCCACAGTAACCTACAACCAAGGGTAGGCTGGGGATATCTTGCCAAGGCAGGGTCTATTTCTGAAGCACGGTTTTGACTGTGCTCACTTGCTAAGGCAGACAGCTTCAGCTTTGAATTCTTTCACAAGGACTGATTTAGGCAAGCATTTGTTATTGGATAAAAGGCATTCAATCAGTGCTTATCACTCAGTATGCTTCAGGTTGCTGCTAAATGAATTACCATTTTACCTAAAAACAAAAAACAGTTTGTACAAAACCTCTTGCTTGTCTGAAATGATAATGTTGTCACACCCCAGCAAAGAATCAAATGGACCAGGACACGAAAAATACACCTATTTTGCAAAAGGCATTCAGAAACAGAAGGTGATTTACATGTAACCAAAAACCTAGAAATGTCAGTAGTTTATCTTCAGAATGATTACTAAAGGTGATGAAGAGGTGAGTAACTTGTGAGTGGCCTGCAGGATATCTTTATCTAAGCCTCTGCACCACATACTCCTGTAGTACAGTGATAGACAAGTATCACAGTCTCACAGTATCACTAAGGTTTGAAGAGACCTCGAGGATCATCGAGTCCAACCTGTCACCACAGAGCTCATGGTTAGACCATGGCACCAAGTGTCACATCCAATCCCCTCTTGAACACCTCCAGGGACGGTGACTCCACCACCTCCCTGGGCAGCACATTCCAATGACGAATGACTCTCTCGGTGAAGAACTTTCTCCTCACCTCGACCCTAAACTTCCCCTGGCGCAGCTTGAGACTGTGTCCTCTTGTTCTGGTGCTGGTTGCCTGGGAGAAGAGACCAACCCCCACCTGGCTACAACCACCTTCCAGGTAGTTGTAGACAGCAATGAGGTCACCCCTGAGCCTCCTCTTCTCCAGGCTAAACAACCCCAGCTCCCTCAGCCTCTCCTCACAGGGCTGTGCTCAAGGCCTCTCCCCAGCCTTGTTGCCCTTCTCTGGACACGTTCAAGTGGCTCAATGTCCTTCTTAAACTGAGGGGCCCAGAACTGGACACAGGACTCAAGGTGTGGCCTAACCAATGCAGAGTACAGGGCACAATGACTTCCCTGCTCCTGCTGGCCACACTATTCCTAATGCAGGCCAGGATGCCATTGGCCATCTTGGCCACCTGGGCACACTGCTGGCTCATGTTTAGGCAGCTGTCAATCAGCACTCCCAGGTCCCTCTCTGTTTGGGAGCTCTCCAGCCACACTGACCCCAGCCTATAGCTCTGCATGGGGCTGCTGTGGCCAAAGGGAAGGGACACATATGAGGAATTTAAGATTTGAGCACACCCTTCTCACATCCCTTCTCCCAGCACTAGGGTACATGGCGTTTATCTAACATCTCATCAGTACCGTGGAAGAAATGTAGAAATGGAAATGACAGACTGCCACTCTGATGCAGGACCTGAATGAGACCCACAAAATTTGTTAGAGTAGTAAGAAAATGGGTAATGGAAAGAATCCAGTTTTAATTTCATGTCTCCAAACATAGGCCAAAGGTAAATGAGTTTATGAGAGACAACCTTGTAGCATCAGAGGACACAGTCTCAAGCTGTGCCAGGGGAAGTTTAGGCTCGAGGTGAGGAGAAAGTTCTTCAGAGAGAGAGTTGTTAGCTGTTGGAATGTGCTGCTCAGGGAGGTGGTGGAGTCATCATCCCTGGAGGTGTTCAAGAGGGGATTGGATGTGGCACTTGGTGGATTGGTTTAGTAGTCATGAGGTCTTGGGGGACAGGTTGGACTTGATGATCTTTGAGGTCTTTTCCAACTTGATTCATTCTATGATTAAGCAAATTTGGAAATCCTGTTTGACCATCAAACTGCAGTTGGAAGGTGTGGTGATGAGAGAAAGTTCAGTTCTCCCCCACACACAAAGAAACCACAGCTAACTCAGTCAGAGAAGCAGAGATGAATTAAAGCTTGTGACCAGAGGCAACTAGAAAGAAAAAAACCAACAACCAAAAACCTTTTCACATTTGTGCCTCTGTCAGGCTTCTGCATCATCTGACTCACTACTGTAGCCTACAATAATATAATGTAGCTTGCTATAAACTGTCTTGTTCAACATCTTTGTGAGTGACATGGACAGTGGCATTGAGTGCACCCTCAGCAAGTTTGCTGATGACACCAAGCTGTGTGGTGCAGCAGACACGCTGGAGGGAAGGGAGGCCATCCAGAGGGACCTTGACAGGCTGGAGAGGTGGGCACAAGCCAACCTCATGAAGTTCAATAAGAGCAAGGGCAGGGTCCTGCATCTGGGTCGAGGCAATCCCAGGCACAAATCCAGGCTGGGCAGTGACTGGATGGAAAGTAGCCCTGAGGAGAGAGACTTGGGGGTGCTGGTGGACAAAAAGCTCAACATGAGCTCTCAATGTGCACTTGCAGCCCACAAAGCCAATCAGATCCTGGGCTGCATCAGGAGAAGTGTGGCTAGCAGGTCGAGGGAGGTGATCCTCCCCCTCTACTCAGCCCTGGTGAGACCCCACCTGGATTACTGTGTCCAGTTCTGGAGCCCCTATTACAAGAGGGATGTGGAGGTGCTGGAATGTGTCCAGAGAAGGACCACAAGGATGATCAGAGGGCTGGAGCACCTCTCCTATGAGGACAGACTGAAGGAGTTGGGGCTGTTCAGTCTGCAGAAGAGAAGGCTCCGAGGTGACCTAATTGTGGCCTTCCAGTATCTGAAGGGGGCCTACAGGAAGGCTGGGGAAGGACTTCTCAGGATCTCAGGTAGTGATAGGACTAGGGGGAATGGAATGAAGCTGGAGGTGGGGAGATTCAGGCTAGATGTGAGGAGGAGGTTCTTCACCATGAGAGTGGTGAGACCCTGGAATGGGTTGTCCAGGGAGGTGGTCGAGGCCCCGTCCCTGGGGGTGTTTAAGAGCAGGCTGGATGAGGCTCTGTCCAGCCTGATCTAGTGTGGGGTGTCCCTGCCCATGGCAGGGGGGTTGGAACTAGATGATCCTTGTGGTCCCTTCCAACCCTGAATGAAACTATGAAACTATTTCTAATAGAAAGAGAGCTTGCCCTGTCGTCCCAAGGAGTTCATCTTTCCTCAATCACTTCCATTTTCTCCTCCAACTCTTTTCTCAGTGGGTGATAGGGCCTTGCAACAAAGTTTTTCTGAATGGTGTATTTGCCCCATGTTTAACAAGAACAAATGGTATTTAAGAGTAGCTAAAACTCACCAAAGGGTCCTGCCATCCTCAGCCCAGCTAATGGATTAAATGGACTCAATATAGCTCCTAGTGCTTTGATCCAGATCGGAATTGGTCTTTCATGTTCAGCATTGTCAGGCCTCTCTGGAAAACCCCATGGCTCCACTAAGATAAGATGTTTTACCCTGTTGACAGAAAAGGTTCAGAGGTTTAGAGCACATTACTTAGAGCACCATGGAAATGTGCTATCTGTAGACTATGAAACCTGGTTTAGTCACTTCTATCAAAGTAGCTTATTGCCTAGTTTCTGATTCATCAACAGTTTTCAATTGCTACTTAAAGAAAGACTGAATTGCAGTTAGTCACATGTATGAACTTGGAAGCACGTGTGACAAAGCATTCAACAGATCCCCAGTGTCACACACATAGGAGAAAAAGGCCAATCTTGTTTCTGCTTTTAAAACCAGCCTAATCTCTATGCTCACTCCACTTTATTTGCAGGAGCACTTTAATTTGGGATAAAAAGAAGACAATTACGCCTGTTTCATTTAAGTAAACTTGCCAGAAATCTTTTTTCCAAGCCATTTAAGATCTCCAGTGTAAGAGATGCAATTTGTCTGAAAAATCATGCTCTGATAGTAAAATTTGAACTGAGAGAGGCAGAGCAAAATTATCAGATATATTCTAAGTTTATTTGGTTTAGCTCATGAAACACACATGAGAGAGACAATTCATAAAATATATTACTCCAGGAAATGTCAGTACAGAGTCTCCAGCACATGCAGCTACCAACTGCTTCCTGCTGGGAGTCCCCCTCAAGCAAAAAAATCTGTTTCATTTTGGCAGACTGGAATTGTCCACCTATTCTAATTGACCCTAGATACTGTCAGTTTCTGGGAAAAAAAAAAAGAAGAAAAAGAGTTACTCTTAACTCCAGTTTTGCATGCTTAAGGTGATTTTCTATGCAAGCTTCATGATCTTGACTTTCTTCTTCATGACTTCATTCCCTTTCAAAGCCACAAGATTAGATATTTAATAAAGCAGAGCTCTTACTGCCCTAAAACTATGTGAGAAGTGATTCCAAAGACTATTTCTGGACTATCATCAGTTGGGAAACAAAAAAAATCTGTGCTTGAAATGAGGGGTGGAAAAGGATTAAGCTCACAAAGATGTGTCTTGGCTGTCAGCTCAGCCATTTGCACGCAGCAGCAAACATCGATAGTAAGAGACGAACGAGTAGAATTTAACTACACCAGTAGAATTTAACTAAGCAGGAGAGATTAGAGGCTAAATGAGCATAAGCAACAGGGCAGCATGCCACTAAAGAGAACACAGCAAACATGAATAAAAACAGAGTAAGGGTTTTTTTTCCTGTGTTTCCTTTCTCAACACTTTCTTTCCTACTGGACATTCATCTTTTTGGTAATCAAGCCTAAAACATAATCCAGGCTAATGGGAAGTTGACCACGAGAGTCATTCCAAAAGTAGTTGCAGTATTTTAAAACCATGACCCACCACCACCCAGGAATATTCTAACTGGGCATCTTTTTGATTAGGAACCTCAGCTGTCCCATGAGCAACGCTGGTACAACATAGTAAATGAACTGTTCATCTGTGCTTGAAGAAACAGATCTACTTTCCTAACAATATGTATCCAGAATCCCTTAAGCTTCTAATGCATTGTTAGATAATCTGGTTGAAAGCTGTGCTATATTTATCACTTGATTCAATGCTGTCTTAAGACCCTACCAGTCAGTTTGCTAATTTTGAGGTGCTACTTCAATTTCAGAGAAACATTAATATGGGAGCGCAAACCGAAACACCCTCAAATGAATTAACCCAAACTTAAGCACAGTGAGGCATGGGGAAAAAAAAACCCACTCTTGATGTGTATCAGCAGAGGGCAGAAACAATATCCCCATCCAAAAGAACACTTCAGAAAAAGGGGTAAGAGACTTGTAAATAATCCCTACAGGAAACAAAGCAGTTAGCCAGGATTTGCTTTATGCTCAGAAGAATACCAGGTTTGTATCCCTACAAGCAGAGGACTGCATTTCTTGACTGCAGCAACAGATTCAGATGTACACCTACTTTCATATGCGACCCACCCACATGAGGCAGCCTTCATCCACTCAGAAGTGAAAAAGGCAAAGTGTTTGGGGAAAAAAATTGTGCATGAACTTACTTGGAAAATCTCCAAATAGGAGGCAAAAATATTGTGAATATAAAAGAATAAGGTATGCTTTGTGTAGCACAGAATCTGCCATATGATGTGGAAAGTAAAGCTGACCTTCAGGTTTTCACAGCACTCCACTATGTGTATCAAAACAAAAGCAATGTCTTTTTTTTTGGATACAGAATGACCTCAGGTGGTGGGATCCTAAGCTGACTCAGAGCTATATAACCATGTAAATTAAAAAAGGAGAATAAAAATTGGTTTAAGGGGGAAACAAATGGATTAGCTGATGGCCACAATGTACCACAAAAAAACACTGATGCAATCCCACTGTAGGACAGCTGAAGCTGGGTTGTTTGGCAGTAAAATACGAAGTGGAATACAGACAGTTTAAATCAGTCACTAAACTGACTTTTACATCATCATGCTGGCATGTGCTGACCGCTACCCTACAGGCATAAATTACCTCGGGGAATTATGTTCAGAAGTCTCAATAACAATAGGAAGTTTGGCAGAAACGATGTTTAATCAGAGATGTCACAAAACACACACTCAAAAATACGATCTTTGCCGTTTCAACCTTGCAATATGGCAAGGAGGAACTGAACAAAACCAGGGAGGCACACAAAAGTACGCAGAACAGCATGTTTGTCACATCAACTTATTTCTATTCACCTGGGAAACTAAGCATGAAATTAACAGTTTGGTCTTAAAATTCAGTGACTGTGCTGACTTAAAGAAAATTGATAGTTACTTAGTAGAATCTATAGAGAGCCTGATGAAATAAAACATGTTAAAATCAGTATTCAAGTACAGAAAATGAATTCCTTCAATCCTTTGTTGTCACATACCTTGATGGGTATTTTAATGAGTAAGCAGCAGCCAGGAATCCACCTAGGTTGTGTCCCAGTAAAATCATTTTTTCTAACCCCATCTCCTTTCTCCATGCTTCTATGGACTCCACAAACTGATTTTCGGCTTCCCGAGCGTCAGTGTCAAACTGTGGTCTACTGCTACGTCCAAATCCCAAGAGGTCAAAAGCATGAACGGTCCTGTTCTCACTGAGATCTTCAAGATTGAGAGCCCACAGTCCAACACCTCCTCCAAACCCATGCAGCAGAACAAGAGGAGTTTTGTGTGAAAGGTCTGGAGAGAAGGTCAGTGTCCATATTTTATTTCCTTTAGATATATACACGTATCGTTTATTGTATGTCCTCGTGATACCTGAGGAAAGAGGGGGGAGGGGGAATAAAAAAAGGCAACAACAAAGATGTTGCTAGATGTGCCTGAAAAAATACCTAGTCTACAGTAATCACTGTTTTAAATAGGGGCTCCTTTCAGAGGAGAGAGCCTACAATCAAATATTTAGATAAGGGAACGACAAAAACATACTTTTAAACCTATTTATTTCATTGATTTGATTATAGCTAACATAAATTTATAGAAAATCTAGTTATATCTACACATCTTAGTAAAATACAAATACTCACATTTTAGCATTTTATCCTCAGCTTCTTTAAGGTGAAGCAGTGACGTGGGACACCAGGCGGGAAGCCAGCTGAATAACCATCCTAACCTACAACAGCAATGCAGAACACAAACTTATTGAGCAAGATGGCAAGTTTTTGCACCATCTGAGGCTTTGAAGACACCTATTTTGCTGCTCTTAGTACAAGAACCCATGTAAATTACACACCATTCAGGACAGGAGTGAACAGTAGAAGGGAGGAAATTCATTTTCTCCTGACTTGGTGTCTTGATCAGAGGCATTCCTTGAACAGCATGCTGTTTCTCCACTCTGTGTTCCTTACCACAGTTTACTCACAGACATTTGTCAGAGTAGGCTGCTTCTGAGAACCTATAGGACCATCAGCCCTTATGCCAACCTGACAAGCCTGGCAGGATATATGTAATACAATCGTTGGGATTTCCAGACTCAAGTTCCCTTGGAAATCTGCCTGCACACACATTACCTTGCATGAACCTCCTATTTCCAAGAAAGCTATAAACTGTTCAGCCTAACCTGAACTGATTCACACACTAGACACATTTTTAAAAGTGGAGAATAAACAGGTTTATTGGAGTTAAGCAAAAACCTAGGGCCTTCATTAACAACTTGGAATAAAGTCTCTGAGGAAAACAGAACAGCGTTTTCCACGAACAGAAGCTGATTTTCCAGCTGTCAGTTACTATCTTGGTAGTACTATCTTGAACATGAGAGCATGAGGAATGACTCAGCTAGCAGCGCTGCCTCACAGCAGTGCTTCAAAGGACACAGCAACTGGGTCCAGCTCTTCCTTATTTTCAAGATGGAAACCTCTTTTTCCCCTCTCATCTCTTTTTGAAGTGGCTCAGACTACCAGTGCAAAGGCTGCTACTGTAGGAGCTCAGACCATTCCTTATTATGGAGACAATCAACTTGAACACTTTTTTCCTACACTGAACTGCTTTTCTGTTAGTATTTTCAGAACTGAGTACTGCAAGTATTTGTTGTACAACAATTAATGTTAAAAGCCTGTAAGGTTACTAATGTTCAGCTTTGCAGAGTGTACAACACGCACTGCTAACAAATCAGCTATTCTGTGCCTCCCAATGTTCTTCACACCTTCTTCTGACCTTTTCAAGGGGCTGAGCTACCCCAGAGGCACAGCTCCTAAGTTTATGACACAACATGGAAGGTTTTCTGAGGACACACAGTGCATTTGCAAGCAGCACTGTTCAAATTCATAGAAACACAGCAGGGGATAGAAAGGGAAAAAATAAACCACAACAAACCCAAACCAAAAAAGTTATCCCATCACCCATGCCCACTGTTACCCAGTAGGATTGACTCCTCTGAGAAACACACCCATCTGACTAGTCTGTAAATAACCTTCCAAAACTACCAGACTGTGAGAATCATTACAGTTGTGTATTGAGGGACTGGAAAAGGACAGTTTTATATCCTTCCACATCATCTCTTCGGGCAATCTGAGAAACTGAGGAACTCAGTAGCTTACAGGAGTGGGCACTGGAGTCTTTAGCTTCCACATTCATCAACACATTTATTTCAAATTTAAGATTTTTAAGAGATTAAAGCTGGCACCAGCCCAAAGCAATTTCACCGGTAAATAACTGTGGAATCTGAGTTTCACAATATCACTAGAATAAATTACAATAAACCTTTATTAGAATAAACCAAACCAGGTTGGAAGAGACCTTCAAGATCATCGCGTCCAACCCATCAACCAATCCAACCCACCCAAACAGCTAACCCATGGCACCAAGCACCCCATCAAGTCTCCTCCTGAACACCTTCAGTGACGGCGACTCCACCACCTCCCCGGGCAGCCCATTCCAATGGGCAATCACTCTTTCTGTATAGAACTTCTTCCTAACATCCAACCTGAACCTCCCCTGGCGCAGCCTGAGACTGTGTCCTCTTGTTCTGGTACTGGCTGCCTGGGAGAAGAGATCATCATCAGCCTGTCTACAACCTCCCTTCAGGTAGTTGTAGAGAGTGATAAGGTCACCCCTGAGTCTCCTCTTCTCCAGGCTGAGCAACCCCAGCTCCCTCAGCCTCTCCTCATAGGGCTTGTGTTCCAAGCCCCTCACCAACTTTGTTGCCCTTCTCTGGACTCATTCCAGCAAGTCAACATCCTTCCTAAACTGAGGGGCCCAGAACTGGACACAGTACTCGAGGTGTGGCCTAACCAGTGCAGTGTACAGGGGCAGAATGACCTCCCTGATCCTGCTGGCCACACCGTTCTTGATGCAGGCCAGGGACACTAATTGTGTCCAATGTTATGAACTACTCTGGTAAAGTATTAAAGAATAGCTATGTCACCACCCTTCTGAAACAATCCTTCTGCATCTTCATTCATAACCCTTAGGTCAGAAGCACAAACCCAGTGACTACTTACCTCAAGCCCAAACTATATTAAGTGTTTCTTCTTGGAAAAAAAACCCACTGACTTAGCAAAGAAAAGTCTTTAAACACTACTTTTTACTACAGACATATATAGCTGCAATATGTCAACATGAAGATAGTGTAGAGAGATGACCACAGTGAAACCTACAGTCCACAGCATTTTACTTCCCAGTCAGAGAGAGAGCAGCATTCTCAGGGAAAAAATATTTTGAACACTGTATTAGACTGAAAAAGTTGTAACTGATGCCCACTCTTCCTTTTGTAAGTGATCAATACTTTCATCAGTGTTTATAAATACAGAGGTCCTCACTCAGAAGTGATACCACATATACACAGCCTGACAGTCGACAAGCTGAAGTACTTCAGTCATTCTGTACTTGTTGAAATAAAAGAGCACGTGAAGAAGGCTTTCTGTAACAAAACAAACAAAAGAGAAAAACAAAGACTCAAACCAAACAAAAAAAACCCAAAAATCCTTTCTAGAAAATTATTTTTGAGGAATGCAGCTGTCTATATTCAAGACTTACACCTTTGATTTTTCCTTCCTCCTCCAAAACATTATTTACTATGTTGCTAGATGGTTTTCACATGTGGAGAGCAATCAATGATGTGATCTGTTTGAGTAATTTCTCTCGTAACTTTGGAAAACTTAGAGTGTGGCTTTATCACTTCTTTTGTGCATCTGGGCTAAATGTGTTATGTAATCACAGAATCTTAGAATGGCAGGGGTTGGAAGGCATGGATCTCTGGAGATCACCTAGTCCAACCCCCCTGCTAAAGCAGCTTCGCCTGGAGCAGGTTGCACAAGATCATGTCCAGGAGTGTTTTGAAAGTCTCCAAAGAAGGAAACTCTACAATCTCTCTGGGCAGCCTGCTCCAGGGCTCTAGTACCCTGAAAGTAAAGAAGTTTGTCCTTAAGTGAAAAAGAAACTTCTTGTGTTCTAGTTTGTACCTATTGCCCCTTGTCCTATCACTGGACACAACTGAAAGTAGCCCAACCCTCACGACCTCCACCCTTTAGATATATAGAATAGAATAGAATAGAATAGAATAGAATAGAATAGAATAGAATAGAATAGAATAGAATAGAATAGACCAGACCAGACCAGACCAGACCAGACCAGACCAGGTTGGAAGAGACCTTCAAGATCATCGCATCCAACCCATCAACCAATCCAACCCACCTAAACAACTAAACCATGGCACCAAGCACGCCATCAAGTCACCTCCCCTCTCACTCTTCTCTTTTCCAGGCTAAACAGCCCCAGGTCTCTCAGCCTCTCCTTGTAAGAGAGATGCTCCAGACCCCTAATCATTCTCATGGCCTTCCATCATTCTCTCTCCAGTAGTTCCCTGTCTCCCTTTAACTGGGGAGCCCAGAACTGGACACAATGCCATCTAAACAAACACAAGAATGGCATTTGCTTACATGTTCTATCACCTTTATTTCTGTGATGTAGAATTAAGAGCAGAGCAATGTCAAAAAAGAAGCAATGGGCCTTTCAAGACAGCATGCTCATTAGCAATGCAGACATTCTAAGGACACTACTCACTGTCAGCCCAGGCAGACCTTGCTCTGCTCTCATCACTCATCATTTCCCAGACACTCTTTCTATCTTCATTTCACTGAAAGAAAACGCAGAGGAATCTTGTATTTCATGGAGTTAAGAAATCCATTAAATTTAGCTGCTTGTTACATCAAAAAGTGTGAAATAAATCTGGCAACTGGGAGGCCAAATTTCTACCCATTTTAAACCAAACGTATGGGCATTACATGTCAAATCACCAGGGCACACATTAACAAGGGGAATTTCATCTGTGAGTTTGTGGCCATGCAGTAATATCACAGTATCACAGTATAACCAAGGTTGGAAATTACCTCGAGGATCATCGAGTCCAACCTATCAACACAGACCCCATGCCTAGACCATGGCACCAAGTGCCACGTCCAATCTCCTCTTGAACGCCTCCAGGGATGGTGACTCCACCACCTCCCCGGGCAGCACATTCCAGTGACGAACAACTCACTCGGTGAAGAACTTTCTCCTCACCTCGAGTCTAAACCTCCCCTGGCGCAGCTTGAGACTGTGTCCCCATGTTCTGGTGCAGGTTGCCTGAGAGAAAAGACCAACCCCCACCTGGCTACAACCACCCTTCAGGTAGTTGTAGAGAGCAATGAGGTCACCCCTGAGCCTCCTCTTCTCCAGGCTAAACAATCCCAGCTCCCTCAGCCTCTCCTCACAGGGCTGTGCTCAAGGCCTCTCCCCAGCCTTGTTGCCCTTCTCTGGACACGTTCAAGTGTTTCGATGTCCTTCTTAAACTGAGGGGCCCAGAACAGGCACATCCATGCTCAAATGAACAGTCATCACTAGGGCAGAGCATGAGCATGCCATAGGATGCTTCCCTGTGTCTCCTATTTAGGGTCAGTTATGCTTTTCACAGCCACCTGATAAAGCCTAGAGGCCAGACAGATCAGAGGCAGCATGTGGAGGGCTGCTGACCTGCAAAAAATCACTCACTCTGTGCCAAAAGACCTATAGACTTCTTGTATCGCTCCTGGAGAGAAGAGCAGAAGGTAAGGGAAAGCCCCAAAGCCACACACTGAATAGCTTTAGGTATGGAGAAAGTCAAAGGGATTAGTGTGAGGCTGGATTAGTCAAATGATCAGTGACGACCAAACACAGTAATTAGGAATGAAAACAAAAGGGACACAAGCACAGGCGTCCGACAACATGGAGCTGCAACCACTATAAGCAGGGACCAAGCTCTGGAGAGGACCTAACACACTGGCTGACTGCAGCAAGGATCCTGTTTCCTGGGGCCAAGCAAGGTTTTAAAAAAAAAAACCAAAAAGGGCAATTTAAATAAATTATTTTAAAACAAATAACTATTACTATCTTTAGACATCCACGGAGTAAAGAATCATTGAGCACTGTGTGAAATGTAACTAAGGATGATACCACTGCTCCCTAGCTGCTTGAATGTTAATTTGAATCAAGAACTTGCTGCTACTGCATAGCTTAAATTGCCCAAGGGCAACTTTCAAAAGAACTAAGAATCAAGTAGAGGCAGAGGCACAGTGAACCCGACCCACCCATCCACCTCCACTAATTAGGTCAAACTGGATGAAGAATGCGGCAAATAGGCAACTTGGATGCTACCATTCTGTCAGCTAGATTAATCCTATCTAGCTTGTGACACCTGATTACATGCATGACAACTGAAGGATCTGGAGCCAGTTACAAATTTTACATGCTCCACAAAAAAAGCTCAGGAAAGCTTAGATAACACTACAGAATTGAAAGCATCTACTCTAACAGTGAGGTATACATCCTCCCCCTCTACTCAGCCCTGGTGAGAGCCCACCTGGAGTACTGTGCCCAGTTCTGGAGCCCCTATTACAAGAGGGATCTGGAGGTGCTGGAACGTGTCCAGAGAAGGGCCACAACGATGAGCAGAGGGCTGGAGCACCTCTCCTATGAGGACAGACTGAAGGAGTTGGGGCTGTTCAGTCTGCAGAAGAGAAGGCTCCCAGGTGACCTAATTGTGGCCTTCCAGGATCTGAAGGGGGCCTACAGGAAGGCTGGGGAAGGACTTCTCAGGATCTCAGGTAGTGATAGGACTAGGGGGAATGGAATGAAGCTGGAGGTGGGGAGATTCAGGCTAGATGTGAGGAGGAGGTTCTTCACCATGAGACCCTGGAATGGGTTGTCCAGGGAGGTGGTCGAGGCCCCGTCCCTGGAGGTGTTTAAGCCCAGGCTGGACGAGGCTCTGGCCAGGCTGATCTAGTGTGGGGTGTCCCTGCCCATGGCAGGGGGGTTGGAACTAGATGATCCGTGTGGTCCCTTCCAGCCCTGAATGAAACTATGAAACAGCTGAACAGTCTATCTGATTTCTGGATTGTAATGTGGATTTTGTAAGAAGGAAGCTCCACCACACAGAGATGTTCCACAAATACTCAGCAAAAGCCGCTTAGAATTCTATCTAAGTGATAAAAATGTACATACATGTAGCACATCCTCTCACTTTTCAAGCTTATATTTTACTTACATTGGATTTATAGAAATGTATGCTTCCAAGACATACTCAACAGAGGCTGTTTTTCCATGTACACCACCTCTACAGAGACACCAGTTTAGGAAGGATGCTCCTCAGTTTAGGAAGGAGGTTGACTTGCTGGAACGAGTCCAGAGAAGAGCAACAAAGTTGGTGAGGGGTTTGGAACACAGCCCTATGAGGAGAGGCTGAGGGAGCTGGGGTTGCTCAGCCTGGAGAAGAGGAGGCTCAGGGGTGACCTTATCACTCTCTACAACTACCTGAAGGGAGGTTGTAGACAGGCGGATGATGATCTCTTCTCCCAGGCAGCCAGTACCAAACAAGAGGACACAGTCTCAGGTTGTGCCAGGGGAGGTTCAGGTTGGATGTTAGGAAGAAGTTCTCTACAGAAAGAGTGATTGCCCATTGGAATGGGCTGCCTGGGGAGGTGGTGGAGTCGCCGTCATTGGAGGTGTTCAGGAGGAGACTTGATGGGGTGCTTGGTGCCATGGGTTAGCTGTTTGGGTGGGTTGGATTGGTTGATGGGTTGGACGCGATGATCTTGAGGGTCTCTTCCAACCTGGTTTGGTTTATTCTAAATAAAGTTCTAATAATACTTACAAAGCCTGTGTGGCTAAAAAGCAAAACATGAAAACTGTAAACAACAGAACTCTACTGCATCAGAGTAAATGAAAGGAGAACCATTTGCCTCCTGATGATCCATTGAAAATTGATGACCCACTGAGACAGGGCATGCAGAGATTCTTCTACAGTACTGAGAAGTCACTAAGAATCTTGAAGTTAGTAAGGTAAACAAAGTTCCCAATATAGACCAAGAACACATGGTGAAACATGCAGCAGTGGCAGTGTGGAGAGCAGACTTTCCTGTCATGAAGATTACCTGGACTTAAAAATGCTAGCAATAGGGAAACCAGAGCTCAGGCTATACAACAATTACACAATACCCACGGGCGAAGGACTACAGTAATGTAACTGAAAGCATGAGCAATGGAGCTGCCTGTCTGTTCTCTGTTTACTACAGGAATTTATTTTGAGTATAGGTTGTTTAACACATCTCTGGAGGAAAAAACCAAAAACCCACAAAAAATAAACCCCAACAACATAAAACCCAAACCAAACAAAACCAAAACAGCAAACCAAACCCAAACCAAGCCAACAGGAAAAAACCAAACTAACCACAAACAAATCCAAACAAACAAAAAACCAAACCAACAAACAAAAACCAATCAAACAAGCAAAAAAAAACCACACAAACCCACAAAAAAAACCCCAAAACCATCACAAAAAAACCCACCCCAAACCCAAACACCCTCACCCTCCCCAAAAAACTTTGGAGAGAAATGCAATAAACCTATTTCAAACTAGCACATTAAATAACAAGAAAACATGTCTCTAGAACTCAAGTAAATAGAATAGAATAGAATAGAATAGAATAGAATAGAATAGAATAGAATAGAATAGAACCGAACCGAACCGAACCAGGTTGGAAGAGACCTTCAAGATCATCACGCCCAACCCATCAACCAATCCAACCCACCTAATAAAATAACCCATGGCATCAAGCACCCCATCAAGTCTCCTCCTAAACACCTCCAGTGATGGTGACTCCACCACCGCCCCGGGCATCCCATCCCAATGGGCAATCACTCTCTCTGTATAGAACTTCTTCCTAACATCCAGCCTAAACCTCCCCTGGCGCAGCCTGAGACTGTGTCCTCTTGTTCTGGTGCTGAATGCCTGGGAGAAGAGACGAACCTCTGCCTGTCTACAACCTCCCTTCAGGTAGTTGTAGAGAGTGATAAGGTCACCCCTGAGTCTCCTCCTCTCCAGGCTAAGCAACCCCAGCTCTCTCAGCCTCTCCTCACAGGGCTGTGTTCCAAACCCCTCATCAACTTTGTTGCCCTTCTCTGGACTCGTTCCAGCAAGTCAACCTCCTTCCTAAACTGAGGGGCCCAGAACTGGACACAGGACTCGAGGTGTGGCCTAACCAGTGCAGTGTACAGGGGCAGAGTGACCTCCCTGCTCCTGCTGGCCACACTGTTCCTGATGCAGGCCAGGATGCCATTGGCACTCTTGGTTGCCTAGGCACACTGCAGGCTCATGTTCAGCCTACCATCGACCAGCACCCCCAGGTCCCTCTCTACACTTGAGGACAGACAACTATTTTCAACTCCAGGAAGCTTAAAAACTATTATATATTGGAACTGCATATCTCTGAATCAAATTTGGTAACATTTTTGTGTTTGGTAGCACAATGACTAACAGTGCTAAGAAATTTCAAATGCATAATGTAGTACCACTGAAATTAGGATATCACTTAATCCTTCTTGATTTAATATCATGAAGAGGTTCAAGTTCTCCTATGTGGTTTCAGACAAGCCAGCAGTCTCTTCAGCATTTCAAAAACTGTAATAATTTTAAATCCCCCCCAAATGACACCTTCCAAGTTTGGTAGTAGTTTAAAGCAGAAATCTTCTTATGAGAGAGAAATCTGGGGTGGAAAAGTTTCAATGTAGAGAAGTAAATACATAACATTCTTAAAGACCACAATTAAGTGTGCCCAGGTGGCCAAGAGGGCCAATGGCATCCTGGCCTGCATTAGGAATAGTGTGGCCAGCAGGAGCAGGGAGGTCATTGTGGCCCTGTACTCTGCATTGGTTAGGCCACACCTTGAGTCCTGTGTCCAGTTCTGGGCCCCTCAGTTTAAGAAGGACATTGAGACACTTGAACTTGTCCAGAGAAGGGCAACAAGGCTGGGGAGAGGCCTTGAGCACAGCCCTATGAGGAGAGGCTGAGGGAGCTGGGATTGTTTAGCCTGGAGAAGAGGAGGCTCAGGGGTGACCTCATTGCTGTCTACAACTACCTGAAGGGAGGTTGTAGCCAAGAGGTCTCTTCTCCCAGGCAACCAGCACCAGAACAAGAGGACACAGTCTCAAGCTGCACCAGGGGAAGTTTAGGCTGGAGGTGAGGAGAAAGTTCTTCACCAAGAGAGTCATTTGTCATTGGAATGGGCTGCCCAGGGAGGTGGTGGAGTCCCCATACCTGGAGGTGTTCAAGAGGGGATTGGACGTAGCACTTGGTGCCATGGTCTAGTCATGAGGTCTGTGGTGACAGGTTGGACTCGATGATCCTTGAGGTCTCTTCCAACCTTAGTGATACTGTGAACAACACACACCACATGAAACTGACAAGATGCTGCAAACAAATGTCTATTAGACTTAAACCTATGTCAGAAGTAGTTGACCACAGTTAATATTCCAATATTCAACTCCAGTCTTTATTAAGTCTAGGAAAGGCAATTTTTTCAAATGAGACAGAGAAAACTCCCAGAGAAGTCCATGGCTCAGTCCCCACCTGAGAAGCACTTTATTTCTGTGTTTTCATTTCTCTGTTGGGCTTAGTAAGCAGTAACCCGGGTGTTGCACAGCCTGAATTTTCAGGTTGCTCTCTCCTTTCTCTATCAGCTTTATGACATGACTCAGCCCTTAAAAAACCTGTTTAAAACCAGTTAATAATGGAGACCCAGCTACAAAGAAGCCAAACAGTTAACCATCAGACCTAGGGGCTAAGAAGCTGCAAAAACAGACCACGGAGGCAAAGCAGAGGGCAGCAAGCTTTTAAGTCAGAGCTGCCAGTGACAAAGAGCAACATGTAATTAGGACCTTTGTCAGCCTGGATTTAACTAGGCTAGGATGTCTCAGGAACAAGGCTCAGGATATGGTTTCATGAGAACTTTAAGAGCACAGCCAATTTTAGGAGTAACTGCAATCCTTCACTCCCGTCCCCAAAGCCCTGCATGTTCATTAGCACTCCAATTTTCTGAGAATAATGAATACAGTCAGAATCACTCAAGCACACAAATTGTGTGCAGAGAAACTACTATTGCAAAAGCTGTAGATCCAGAAGCAGAGCTTCTGGTAGAAGTCAGATGTAGTAACCACCACAACAATTTGGATTAGACAGCTGCAAACAAACCTCAGAACAAAAACTATTTTATGTTCCACACCATAATCATTGCACGAGAAGACCAAAAATGTTGTGATCCTCAGGGAAAGACCTTGAGGAACACACTGAAGAGACAAGACTCAGAAGCAAGGATTAGGAATATGGTATGGACACAGTAGACTTGAAGCCTTTAACAAAAGTCTCAGGCATTTACCACTTGCAGGAGGTGACCAAACAAAAATAAGAAGTGTGAAACTGCTGTGAATGAGTTAAAAAGGAAACCAATTCTCTTCACCCCCAGCTAACATTATACCTCTGCCTATAAAGTTCTGTTTAGATGAGCTTGGAGCCAAGAAGTTCCACGCAATTAAATGTTGTGAAACTCTTGGATACTTGAGCAACATCAAAACAGAATGTTTTGAAAACCTCTCAAGAATATTTCTAGGAAGTGTAATGCACATCATTCCTATCCCAACAAAAAGCCTGTGACAGGTTATTGCAGAAGGCTGCTACACTAGGTCAGAGGTAAAAACAACGTATTCCTCATGCACATCTTGAACTCTGTATTCAGAGTGTTCAAGACTGGAATTTATGGAACATTTCAGAAGCAAATTTTATTCCTGCCTCTACAAAAATAGTGCCACACAGGACTAACACTATCAAAATTAACTTGAGAATGTACATAATGAATGCAAATCTACAAGCAGAGAGAGTTTTCTGGCCACTTTACAGAATCACAGAACCAACCAGGTTGGAAGAGACCTCCAAGATCATCGAGTCCAACAGATCACCCAACCCTAACTAACCAACTAGACCTAAGTGCCTCATCCAGTTTCTTCTTGATATTTAAGTTTAAAATTCACCTGAGCAACTTGAACTCATATTCATAGTATCATAGTATCAGTCAGGGTTGGAAAGGACCACAAGGATCATCTAGTTCCAACCCCCCTGCCATGGGCAGGGACACCCCACACTAGATCAGGCTGGACAGAGCCTCATCCAGCCTGGGCTTAAACACCTCCAGGGATGGGGCCCCGACCACCTCCCTGGACAACCCATTCCAGGGTTTCACCACTCTCATGGTGAAGAACCTCCTCCTCACATCTAGCCTGAATCTCCCCACCTCCAGCTTCATTCCATTCCCCCTAGTCCTATCACTACCTGAGATCCTGAGAAGTCCTTCCCCAGCCTTCCTGTAGGCCCCCTTCAGATCCTGGAAAGCCACAATGAGGTCACCTGGGAGCCTTCTCTTCTGCAGACTGAACAGCCCCAACTCATCTCAGTCATGTGTATTCCTCACCCCCACAAGCAAGCCTCCCCAGCCCCGCGAAGATCAGGAGGGAAAGTAACACAAAAAGCCCTGTGATTGAGGTAGAGTTTAATGAAAACAAATCAATGTACAATTACCACAGCTGTTTCACAGAAAATCACAAGCAGAAGCCAGCTAAAGCATGACCCTACCACCCCCAAGTCTGCAGCCAGCCTAATGGAAAAGACCAACACCCCAAAACCAGAAACAGCAAGCAGCAAGAGGAAACCTCTCATCTCACAATCTGAACTTCAAGCCCCATGACATTTTGATCCAGCTAGCACTTTCATTTTAAAGCTGGCATGACCTGAACACAGTAATGAATATTCATCAGTGGATTCAATTGGCCAAGCCCGTGACAACTGTTCCTCTGTAATTCAGAACACAATCTAGCATGCAGGCATTTTCCCTCAAAAACTTCATGGCCCACAAAGTGCTAATAGTAACCAGCTAAGCAAGCTGCTATTTCCTTACATCTCACATCTCTTCTTATGACCCATCATTTTATATTTTGATTTAAAAGCTAAAATCAAACACAATCTTCAGAAAAAAAAATCCTATTGATAAGGTATGGAAGAGCAAAGAGAGAAAGATGCAGAGGAAATGGGAGAGCTGCAGAGTCCTACTGAAACGACTCAACTCTGTGATGGAGATCATGTCTAACACACAGGTTAGGTACCACTGAGGAGCTACATCCCCCTGCCTCCTCCACAGTAAACTCATGTCTGATAGAACTTGGCATTGCTAACGGCTGCTAAGTGTTTTTACAAACAGCACATCGCACTAAGAATTTCTGAAGAAAATAAATAATTAAAGAAAATTAAAAGCACCCTCTTGGTGCTCTTCTGATGTTAACTTCCTACTGCTTGCATTTTGTTCACCCACCTACTGATGTACTTCTGCTGCCCTTCAGATACTGCGTAAGCTCAGCCTTGCTTAAACCTTGTCAGCTTTCTTCTACCTATCCAAAGCACATGATTGAGGCCTTGAACACAAGCCCTATGAGGAGAGGCTGAGGGAGCTGGGATTGTTTAGCCTGGAGAAGAGGAGGCTCAGGGGTGACCTCATTGCCCTCTACAACTACCTGAAAGGTGGTTGTAGCCAGGAAGGGGTTGGTCTCTTCTCCCAGGCAACCAGCACCAGAACAAGGGGACACAGTCTCAAGCTGCGCCAGGGGAGGTTTAGACTCGAGGTGAGGAGGAAGTTCTTCACCAAGCGAGTCATTCGGCATTGGAACGGGTTGCCCAGGGAGGTGGTTGAGTCATCGACCCTGGAGGCGTTCAAGGGGAGATTGGACGTGGCACTTGGTGCCATGGTCTAGGCATGGGGTCTGTGTTGACAGGTTGGACTCGATGATCCTCGAGGTCCTTTCCAACCTAAGCGATACTGTGATACTGTGATTATTTCCCTTAGCTCAAATCATGCTATACACAAACCCCCACTTGCAGTCCAGTGTGAATACACAGAAAACAGGTTGTTTCACTACAGATCATTTACTGCTTCCACCTTGTGTCCCTTTATTACAGCCATCTATAACAACACTTAAGAGTTCCCTACGTCAAACTTCAAGAACTGGTACTCAATGTTTGGGGCTACCTAGCATCATTTCCACCTCTAAAAAAACCTTAGGAAGTGCACAACCATTTTCATAACAGACTGCTGTGTGTACATGCCTACACAAGAAATGCTTTAGATGTCAAGGAAGTGTAAGCAGTCTTAAAAATGGGTGAGAAGTTAAATGGGTCTACAAAGCCATTGCATCAACTGTCACCTTATGCAAAAGTACAATGCAAATAATAAGCCTTCAGTGTCAGTGTGACACTCAGTAAACATAATCGTGAAAAGTAAAGTCTACAACAGTTAGCACTAACCTACCTAATTTTCTTTTTTCCCCTCTTTGCAATACTCTTTCTCACTTCAGTATCAGTGGACATTCTCAATGGCAAGAAGCACTCCTGCCTTTATTGTCACAGAATGCACAACTACTTGAAGGGAGGTTGTAGCCAGGAAAGGGTTGGTCTCTTCTCCCAGGCAACCAGCACCAGAACAAGAGGACACAGTCTCAAGCTGCACCAGGGGAAGTTTAGGCTCGAGGTGAGGAGAAAGTTCTTCACTGAGAGAGTTGTTAGCCATTGGAATGGGCTGCCCAAGGAGGTGGTGGAGTCACCAGCCCTGGAGGTGTTCAAGAGGGGATTGGATGTGGCACTTGGTGCCATGGTTTAGTCATGAGGTCTGTGGTGACAGGTTGGACTTGATGATCTTTGAGGTCTCTTCCAACCTTGGTGATTCTGTGATTCGCACTTCTGTCTTCCCCTCCTTCCTGCTGTCTCCTACAATCCTGAGTTTTTTGTTACAACTCATTCAGAGCATCTTCCCTCTTCTGCCATTCCTTACCATGTTTTCTTGGTGTCACTTAAAATCCTCTTCTTTTACCCTCTTAACCCTATTCCAGACTGACCTCATTCCCTTACACAGCTTCACTGACCCCTCTCCTATTCAACTTCTCATATGGATCTGTCAGAGTCCATGCAAGCGCAGACACTCACCTTTCCTCCCATGCCCTCTTCTCTCTGGCTGTCAATACAAATCATGCACAAAAAAACCTATCATGAAAGAATGTCAGAGTTGCAAGTGAATACTCAAAAGTTATGAAACGTGAAAATAAAACTTCCCTCAACATGCAATCTTAACAACCCATGGATTAGCAAGGAAGAACAACATGCTTTCATAATTTATCAGTTGGGAAAGTTGTTCAGATTCTTCCATGGAAGTTCAGAAAAGTCAAGAGATTCTCTTGGCATAGACACTGTCCCTTTTGGAGGGATAGGTCTCCAGCTGGGCCTACCAGACCCCCAGCAGTCTTTTAAAAACTCTGAATATATCCAAACGCATGCAACACTGGCTGAAGTTTTTGCTCCCCAATGAGCCAGAGTCACCAACACTATGGCAACCCCACAACTAGTTGCCCCTGTGATTGATGGCTCCACTTCAATTTCCACTGGGTCTATGACCCCCCTCTCACTCACTGGTACCCTTACCTTACTTTGACAGCTTTTGTACTAAAGTCCTTGCTTGGTATGTGGCAAGTTTCCACTTGACCCAGACAATTAACAGCCTCTTCAACCTGTGACTGCACCAGTAGCATCCTAAATGTAAACTTAAAACTAATACATAATGGCTCTCTTCCTTTCTCTGCTTCTATTTCTTCTTCAAGGACCTGAGCCAAATGGCTGATTCATCTAACCAGACTTTTTTGTTTTAATGGGGTATTTCCATCACAGTTGTCTTGGCCAGGTAATTACTGAGGAGGAACACCTACAGGAGGCAGCAGAAACCTTCAGGCCAGACACTAAAACTATCTGTTTTCAAAAAATTATGTTTAGCTACTGCTTGCACAAAGCATGAAGCACACACAGCATGGGATCACCTGCATGCCCAGTGGTGGCAGTGGAAGCCATGCACTTGGAAGCTGCTTCACCAAAGGTGGTAACCAGTGTTTCTACAGGCCACTGGGAAGGAGCAATGGAGGATGTCCTGGCACTCAGAGAATGAGATCCAGTACCTGAAGGCAGTCCACAAGAAACCTTGGAAGGGACTATTTACAAAGCACATGGAACTAGGACAAGGGGCAATGGTTTTAAACTAGAGAAAGGCTACATTTAGTTTGGACAACAGGAAGAAGTTCTTTACTATAAGGGTAGCAGAACACTGGAATGAGTTGCCCAGGGAGGCGGTGGAGCCCCCTTCCCTGGAGATATTCAGGGTCAGGCTTGGTAGGGCTCTGAGCAACCTCATCTACCTGGGGACATCCCTGCTTACTGTGGGGGTGTTGGACTTGACGACCTCTAGAAGTCCCTTCCAACCCAGTGCTTTCTGTCATTCTATGATCTTGACAGCTCATTAGAGCATCTTGGTGTGGCCCCTCCTCCACAAAAAGAGTGGAGGAAAAAGCTTCTCAGCTTAGACATGTTCAGCCTGTGGCATTCAAACCTCAAGATGATATTTCCTAAGGCAGTCTTCCTTAGAAATCATAAAGATCTATGAAGAACTAAAGAATTCTCAAAAAAAACCCAATCACAAACATATTTACTGAATTATAAATTAAATGTATGGGATGCCCAAATTTTACTTGTTTTGTTTTCAAGCCATGAAGCAATGCCCAGGGGGCCTCTCTGTTGCCTCATGAACAAACCTTGACTGTCCTTTGGCAGTTCCCTGCCATCATCCCCATCATCTAACTTCCTGCTAGGCTGAGGAAAAAAAGTGCTAAGTAAACCCTCAGCAAGTTTGCTGATGATACCAAGCTGTGTGGTGCAGCAGACACGCTGGAGGGAAGGGAGGCCATCCAGAGGGACCTGGACAGGCTGGAGAGGTGGGCACAAGCCAACCTCATGATGTTCAATAAGAGCAAGTGCAGGGTCCTGCATCTGGGTCGAGGCAATCCCAGGCACAAATACAGGCTGGGCAGTGACTGGCTGGAAAGTAGCCCTGAGGAGAGGGACTTGGGGGTGCTGGTGGACAAAAAGCTCAACAGGAGCTCTCAATGTGCACTTGCAGCTCGCAAAGCCCATCAGATCCTGGGCTGCATCAGGAGAAGTGTGGCCAGCAGGTCGAGGGAGGTGATCCTCCCCCTCTACTCAGCCCTGGTGAGACCCCACCTGGAGTACTGTGTCCAGTTCTGGAGCCCCTATTACAAAAGGGATCTGGAGGTGCTGGAATGTGTCCAGAGAAGGGCCACAAGGATGATCAGAGGGCTGGAGCACCTCTCCTATGAGGACAGACTGAAGGAGTTGGGGTTGTTCAGTCTGCAGAAGAGAAGGCTCCCAGGTGACCTAATTGTGGCCTTCCAGTATCTGAAGGGGGCCTACAGGAAGGTTGGGGAAGGACTTCTCAGGATCTCAGGTAGTGATAGGACTAGGGGGAATGGAATGAAGCTGGAGGCGGGGAGATTCAGGCTGGATGTGAGGAGGAGGTTCTTCACCATGAGAGTGGTGAAACCCTGGAATGGATTGTCCAGGGAGGTGGTCGGGGCCCCATCCCTGGAGGTGTTTAAGCCCAGGCTGGATGAGGCTCTGGCCAGCCTGATCTAGTGTGGGGTGTCCCTGCCCATGGCAGGGGGGTTGGAACTAGATGATCCTTGTGGTCCCTTCCAACCCTGAATGATACTGTGATACTAAATGTATAAATGGGCCTAACTGAAACCTAAAAGTCCCTCCATGATAGTAAGTATGTCAGGCATAAACACGGAGAAGAATGTAAAATGGGTAAAGCAAATGAAAAAATTGAGGAGGGGAAAAAAAAAGAAAGAAAAAGAAACAAACACAAACCAAAACAGAAAACTCTTCTCTAAATCTTTGCACTAAACATGAGTCAAAGAATATCTAATAAACAAGGGAATTCAAAGAGGAGATCAGACTGAGTAAGAAGAGCTGAACAGATCATCAGCTTCAATACACTCATTGCAATTAATTACTTTTACCTTTCTTACATAATGTTTGCCTATGGTTGCCAGTCAGAAAAAGCTGAACATGACTGTTCAAGACCCTATCATGTTTAACCAAGCTTCTCACAGGTGCATTTAGATGAGATTCTCCTTCATACAGGAACAGGGCCATGGCCATCTTTTTCTTTTCTTTCACTGGAATAAGCAGATATTCCCTATTATATTTTGCCATCTTTCATTCTCCCCAGTGAGTCTGAGGGAGGCGAGAGATTTTCCTGACGAACACAGACCTCCTCTTCCCAAACTCATACAAGGACAGGAAAACCATCACTTTGGAAGATTTCAAATCAAATGGCCTGATTGTTCAGAAGGTGGACACTTGACAGCATCCTGAAAACCAACTCCCTTTTAAAGCTAGCTAGCTGAGTAAACCATGATGAGGAACTTGATGTAATACTTCTGGAAATTTAGCCAGAGATTCCTAGCCCTGTGTTCTGATCCTGCAATCCTCACAGGCAACTGAAGTTGAGAGTGCTTGGCACCATCTCAGCAGCACTCAGCACTCTGTGTGATCAAACCAGACAGCTAATACAGTTCAGGCTAATGCGCCAAATGAATATACAAACAAAACATGCTGAGGGAAAGCTATTTTAAGAGTCTTACTTAGAAAACACGTAAACCACCAACAAGAGGCTTTACAAATGACATGTACTTCGTGAATGGGTCAGAAAGAACACAGTACCAAGGAGACTCTAGTTTCAAATGGATAATATTGAAGAAGAGGGATGGGGGGAGGTTATTTCGAAAAGCTATTTTAAGCTTGAGGAAAGGAGGAGTGCACAGTTACAGAGCAGACAAAACTGCAAAGTGCTTTGAAAGGGAAGCCTTAGAAGTTTAAACCTGAAAAGAGAATGCTCTGTATATACAGCGATACAGGCTTAACAGGCAATTTGGAAAAGATGAATAGCCCAGTTCTGGTCAGGTTGAGCTGACAGAGCAGCAAACTACATAACTCAAAATACCAAAGCACAAAGTTGGAAAAAGGGTTAAAAAGAGAACATGGCTGAGAATGCAGTTTTGAAACAGAACAGACACACAACACAACAACAAGCAAAAAGCATCATCATTGAGACCAAGTCATGAATGTACAGCATGATTTTCATGCAAGTAACAAAAGAATTTCAAGAGTAATTTCTCAAAATAATACAAGATTTGATTATGAGAGAAGGGAGGTGGAGAAGAAAAGGCAAGAAATTAGTTTTAGAGGGCAAATCAGCAATGTGAGGCAACATCTGATATTCAAAAGATGGAGAACTGGGGAAAATGCATGGAAACAGTGCACACAAAGTATACTTACACACCTGACAGAGGGGGAAAAGAAGCACATGTATGAGTAGCACACAACTAGGTATATTCTGATAGAATATTTTTTTGGACTGGACCCATAAAATATGATGGAACAAAATGGGAAGTAAGTAATCAGAACACTTACTACATATGTTTGGTGAACAGACTCAGAGATAGGATTACTGTATAATTCTGTAGTGGGATAAAGGAGGACAGACAATATATCTGGGAGCAATGAGAGGGTATAAGAGCAGGTCTGAACCTCAAGCTTAAGTGTAAAACAGGAACTAAAACATACACTGAAAGACATAGGAGTAAAGAGTATATGGATACAAGAAGAGTAGACCACTGGTTAAAATCTCTGTTATTATGGAACCATTTGAATGTACACAGACAAAAAGATGCAGTGTAGAACTATGTCATGTCAGGCAGAAGAGTGATTAATAGCTATAATGAAGATACCGAGGTGTGAGAAAGAAGTTACAAACAAGTACTAGGGATGTATGTTAAGAACACAAGCAGGATAATTTATGCCAAAGGAGCTAAAGGACTTTCTCTCACCTCCTACTTGTATGGAGCATTACACAGAAGGATAGAATGGCAGAGAGGCTGGCAAACCTTACTGTCTGCTCTACATCTAGGAATGGATGGAATGAGAAGCTATCTGAAGGCGCAGGTGAAGTCGCAAAGGCACGAGGCAGCAGCACATCCAGATGCGTGAAGGCTGGCGGCAGGGGACGGGCAGATGACAGCCTCAGCGCACACTTACGCCCAAATAATGAAGACAGCAAAAAAAAAGTGTAGGTACAGGCAGGTGCGGCTGCACGGGACGGGCAGATGACAGCCTCAGCGCACACTTACGCCCAAATAATGAAGACAGCAAAAAGTGTAGGTACGCACGCAGGCAGGTGCGCCATTGCAGCTGCTGGGGCAGGAACCGCGAAGCTCGTAGGCCGAAGGTGAAGCAGCAGAGCAGAGGCACACAGCTTGCACGGAGATGGTGACAAAACCTCCCGTGAGCCAGCTCCGGCGAGGACGCATCTCTAACCGCACGGGGAAGCCATAGCGGGAAGGCGGCCCGTGCGCCGGGGAAAGATGGCAGCCAGCGTGTCCGTACAAGGAGAGGACAGGCGAAGCCACTCCGGAACGCTCGGGGGCAGGCGGGTCGGCCGGGACCGGCGGCGCTGCAGGGCGGGGACGCCGGCGGACGCTCGGGGACGAAAGAACTTAACCCGATCTGTAGCCCGGCGGCACGGAACCAGCCAGCGCCCGTCTTCCAGCTGTAAAGCCGCCGGTACGAGCCGCGGCGAGACGCGCCAGCGGCAGGAGGAGGCGGGCAAGCACAGCCTGCAGCGGCGGCATATAGCCGGCCGGGGCGCCCCCGCAGGCTTCCTCCCCTCTCCCGAAGACAACTATGGGGAAGACGAGGGTCAGCCCGGGTCCGCTCTACTCACCCTTCGCTGGAGGTCTCCTCCTCGGCCATGACAGCGACGCGGCGGCCAGGGGCTGGCAGCGGAGGAGGGGCGGCAGCGGCCGGCAGCGCAGTGAGGGACAGTGCGACGGCAGCGGCACCAGCCATCACGGGCTCCTCCCTCCCGCCCGCCTGCTCGCCCGCCCTGCCGTCCTTTGCGTCATCCCCACATCATAAAGCAGGGCGGCCACCAGCGATCACAGCGCCGCCGCGTGCGGCCGGGCAAGGCCTGGATGCCGTCTCTGCCTGCGGTGGGGAGGGGGGCGGTGTGCAGGGTGTGCAGGGTGTGCATGCGCCCCCAAGCGGCCGAAGGGGCAGGCACTGGGTGGGGTGCGTGTGCCGCGGTGGCGTGTGGGCGCCGATCTGAGTTCCTGAGCGGCGTTGGGGGTCCGGCCGCCTCCCAGCCTCCGTTGGCCCCGTTGGAGCCAGACTCCCGGGATCGCCTCTGTGGGCCCCCGACCCCCCTCACCTGTGCAGAAGGGCCGCTACCTGCGGGCCAGGCCGTGGGTGAAGCCCTGTCGGGGTTAGTGCACTGCTCTGGCCATGGGTGCCACTGAAGCACGGTTCATGTACGTGGCTCCTGAGCGAGGACATTCCTCAGCCTCCCGCTCCGCAGCGCGGCTTCACAGCCGCGAGGCTGATCGCTGGGCCCTTACACCGCAGGGGTAGCAGAGCCTGCGTGCCAGCACACAGCTGACAAGTACAGCAGAAGCGGGAGCAGAACCCCAACACAAGGCTCGGCGGCTCCACAAGCAGATCACTGGCCAGCTTGCTGAGCAGGGTCAGCAGAGACGGCAGCAGTGGTAGCCCTAGGTTTTCAGGTTCGTGCTTTGTGTATGCGCTTGACATGGAAGAAAAATAGGGAACTTTGGATGTAACTTACAAATTATTTGTCCCTAAGACGATTTACGAGGACAACACCTTTTGTGATTTCCATTTCCAAGTGTTTCGAGAGACTTAAGTGCAGCCACGCCTTTGGGGAGGAGAACGCTACGGGAGGGGATGTGCTTGTTTTAGGCAACATTTCGACTCATGCTATAGGTTGTGTTACTGTTCAGCTGCGTAAGAGCTACATTTATATCGAAGAAGCGACAAACGATAATTGAAGTAAAGCAGAAAGGTGCAGTGAGTTGAAGAAGTGATTAGAAGATTGATTACTGTTTCTTTGGGTTTCTGAAATCCTTTGATTTATCATAAGGTTAATTCGGTAATAGCTGAAATTATTCTTAGCTTTCAATGTTCTCTTCTTTAGAATAAACAGTCTTTATTTAGAATAGAATAAACCAGACCAGGTTGGAAGAGACCTTCAAGATCATCGCGTCCGAGGTTGACTTGCTGGAAGGTGTCCAGAGAGGGGCAACAAAGTTGGTGAGGGGTTTGGAGCACAGCCCTGTGAGGAGAGACTGAGGGAGCTGGGGTTGCTCAGCCTGGAGAAGAGGAGACTCAGGGGTGACCTTATCACTCTCTACAACTACCTGAAGGGAGGTTGTAGACAGGCAGAGGTTGGTCTCTTCTCCCAGGCAGCCAGTCCCAGAACAAGAGGACACAGTCTCAGGCTGCGCCAGGGGAGGTTCAGGTTGGATGTTAGGAAGAAATTCTACACAGAAAGAGTGATTGCCCATTGGAATGGGCTGCCCAAGGAGGTGGTGGAGTCACCATCACTGGAGGTGTTCAGGAGGAGACTTGATGGGGTGCTTGGTGCCATGGGTTAGCTGTTTGGGTAAACCCATTCTGCAATTCTAACAACGGCGGTTGCTGAGATTACGCAATCGCAGCTAAGACTTGTTTGGCTGTGTCACAATGGTTTGGCAATCTGATATTTTTCTCTGAAGAGTGTATTTATCTTTTATTGCTCAGAAAATTATCTACTGAAGGTGAGAATATTGATGAGTGCCGAAATGTACGATCACTGGCAAACACTTGATGGTCTCTAGGATTTGCAGTCAGCATGAAACAATAGCTCTGGATGCTGGTTTTTTTGGTTTGCTTTGTTCTTGATTTCAATGCAATATTAAGTTTAAAAGCTCATAAGCAGGATTTACACCCTGCTCATGGAACATACAGGTGCTCACAGACAATTATATCTGTGATTTTAATGCAGCGGTGCTCACACAAGCACTATTTGGTTACACTTGTTGAGTGATTTAAATGTAGATGTAGAAGTAGCCCACTTTGACTTAGCAGCCCTTAGTGAGAGAGAAAGGAGTCAAATTCTTTAGAGCTGATTTGATTATGTGGCTAAACTAGCTGCATTTCTGCGCATGAAGAAATGACTGCAGTGATGCTGATTGTCAGAAGAGGGTCATGCATCAGTTGGCTGATGTTGCAGTGTAAATGAACGGGCAGCAGTATTCAGTATTCCTAAGGTTGGAAGAGACCTCAAAGATCATTGAGTCCAACTGTCACCACAGGCCTCATGACTAGAGTAGGGAGGACACTACTGCCCACTGCAGGCTCGAATTCATGACCCTCCCATTAAGGGTCTGATGTGCTACCAACTGAGCCACCTCCAACCATCATTATGAGAAGCAAATATTTCAGAGTAGTGTTTCCATTTTTTTTTCTATTTTAGAGGGATTTCTGAGCACTGAAAATGTCTCTGATTCTAAGGGAGTGGTCCATGCTACTGTTTAATGTCTCAGTTCTCTCTGTTGCTTTTTAGTGGGACTTGTATCTGGCCTTCTTTATTGAATTAGTGTAATGCCATTCTCCTTAATAAGAAGTAGGTTACCCAGTGTTGCTACTCTAAGAGAATTTTCTTTTCACATCCCATTGTCTAACCTATATAAGGTTAAAATAGCAAGACTTCCCTCTCTCACAGTGACCAAGTAAAAAAATAGCAAGACACAACAGATGTCTGTTTGCTTCGTTGTCACCCTTACAGCATCATTTGTTATGCTTTTTTTTCCAGGGCAGGTATCTTTTCCTGCTAGTATCAGAAGAATAAAGCAATCTCCCTTTGCTGGGAGAAGAAAAGTAATCCAGCTGATCTCACAAATTCCCCTTGTCCTGGAATGTGATAAAGAAATCCAATCTCCTTGCTAGAGAAATACTCCAGAGGCCGTTACAGAATTTTGAGTGTCAAAGCTATCTTGTTTACTCTAGATTTCACATAACTTTGTGACTATCTAGGTTAGAGGCCAGTTCACAGTAACTGTCATTGTTCTTCACTGTTTAACATTTGGGGTTGTCTATAACAATATTCTTCCAAAAGATAGAATTTCTTTATTAGAGGTACTGTGCTTGTGATCCCACTTTCAAACAGAAGTAGCTGCTTGTCAGCTACAGCATGTGACTTTAGAAAGCACAAAAAGAGAGCAATAGTGTTTAGCACCCATGTTTCTTATAATGACTCACTTAATGAGCTGCTTCTCCAAATTGCATCATAAACAGCTTGGTAAAATCAGTCTGCACAAAACCTATAGCCAAAATGGACCTGGCCAAGTATGTACTGTCTGAGGGGAAAAGATTGTTTATGCTTGTTGTTTATGTGAAAGTGATAAAAATGGCAGCTTGGTGAAAGTAACATCATATACTATGCCTATTTTGATTTGGTAGCAACAACCAGCTCATGAGCAAAGGTGCTCATGCCAGTTGCATCCTTGTGTTTCAGCAAGCATGCAGTTGATTATAAAACAGCCTCTGGAAGCCCTTTGTTTCTCCTTCCTGCAGAACATCCTGCTCCACGTGTTCTTCATCTTTTAGTTTAGGCATAACTTCCAGATGAAAATCTGAGCCTTGCATACCAGGTAGCCCGAATTGAAAAGGGGAGCCACCTTGTTTTGGTGTTTTCCAGAGACTCAGGACAACAAGGAAGAAGCAGAACAAAGCCACTTAGTTTCTGCAAATGAATGTGTTCATGATGGCAAGAGAACTTTGAGGCTGCCATAGGATGCCCCTGGGCAGCTTCTGTCTATGCCATGCTGTCACTGGAGGACTTAGTTTATCTGCCATGCTTCTTTAGGGGAGAAGCCTAATATTTGTCAGCTGTCTCGGGGACTGGAGCTGCAGGTATTGGAGCAAGCTATGGCTAAGTCTGAGCAGAAACCTAAATACAGTTGGAGGTCAGAAGATTTAGACAGCTCTCAGCATGTGTAAGACTTCCTGTCTGCCCCGAGTTCTGTTTTCAGTGTTTCTCTGAGAAGAGCTCTTGGTGTTGCTGGGGTGGGGGGAGCAATTCTGACATTATCTGAGCCTCTCCTGCTTGACTCCAGACTTCAATATCATGGCTGTCTGGCAGCTGGATGTTTCAGCCTTGGTTAAGTCAGTGAAGAAAGGAATATCAGTAAAGAAAGCAAAAATCATAACCGTGTCAGGCTTTGGTAGAGTCTGGAGACAGATTACTGGGCACTTGTACTGCAGTGATCTACAGGACCACTGCAGCCCACAGACAGCTTGTTCAGCTTATGTCTAATTGTAGATGCTGTCACAGTACTCCTCTGCAAATTGGAGTGGCAGTCTGAGACCAATGGTAGCATGCTTGTTATGTTCCTAGTGTGACCTTTTCCTAGGCATATCTGGATGTGGGAGAAGAGTTCAAAATCTCTGTCAGCTGACCAGGAAGTGTTCAACTACTTGGAGGTCCTTCGCATTCATTTTCCCAGCATCTTCCAACTAACATGTCTCTGCCTCTGATGAGCATAAGGAGGCTGTTTCTACAGATACCCAAAGTCCTTGAATCTGTGAGGGATATTGGTGGCATGGGAGACTCTCCTTGAAGCAAGGCTAGTGTTTTGTTATGGTCCTTGCACCTGAGGCCAGCCCTGAATACAGAAACAATCTGCCTCAGCTTTTTGTCCCTTCATAGCTTTGCTGTGCAGGAGGGCAAACTTTCTCACACCCCTTCCATGAGCCAGGTCTGATACTGCTCTGGGAGCAGGCTGTGTATGGACTGGGAAACTTATGACATTGTGGCCATGACTGTGAGGGGACAGCCTGGCACTTGAACAAAAGAGGTGCATTGGAGGAGAATTGCAAGAACAGTTTTGCTGGTTTCTTCACCAAGGTCATGCAAGCAAAGTAAACAGCAGTCCTGAGTTGCTGTTTACAACATCTCAGAGTGGGTTTGCATTCAGAGCCCCTATAGCACCATTTTCAAACCACACCCACTGTGGTTGCGATAGAAAGTTGAGTAACTGAGAGCAAGAGTCAGCTATGGCAAGGCCAAGAAAAGTTTAAGTGCTCTAAGAAGCAAGTGAACTGCAAAGAAGGCTGCCTAGATACATCTTTATTGAGGTATGAGTATCTGCAACAGATGAGGCTGTGACAGGCAGTGTTGCTAGCCAGATCTTCCATCGTGTCGTACTTGGCTATCCCAGAGTACATGACTCATGTGATTAACCTGAAATTCCCTCCTGGATAGAGGAGTGGCTGAGGAGAGACTAGGTCTCATTTTCAGGTGGGTGGGAGGTTGCTTCCATCAAGGGTGCTGTGACCGTGCCTGCCTAGGTCATATGTGCTAACTGTAAGAATCCATGCTGATAACACATTCAGCTGTACTGGCTATGCAGTGTCCCTGTGCCACAACCCTCTGTTTTCCTCAGCTGTATATGCATACATGAATACACAAGCTGGAGACAGGTGAGCCTTCCAGGCTTTCTGGAGAAGTCCACACAGAACAATGAGGCTTTTCTAGTTTTGGTTACAACCCAGAAGAAGAAATTAGCTGAAAAAGTCTGATTAGATGAGACTGTCCGTGAAATAGCAGAGTGAGATAGTGATCTGCAGGAGCAGGATGAGAATAGAATAGAATTAACCAGGTTGGAAAAGACCTTTGAGATTGTAGAGTCCAACCTATCACCCAACACTATCTAATCAACTAAACCATGGCACCAAGTGCCCCATCCACTCTCTTCTTAAACACCTTCAGTGATGGGGACTCCACCACCTCCATGGGCAGCACATTCCAATGGCCAATCACTCTTTCTGTGAAGAACTTCTTCCTAACATCCAGCCTAAACCTCCCCTGGTGCAGGTTGAGACTGTGTGGTGGTTGCCTGGGAGAAGACACCAACCCCCACCTGGCTACAACCTCCCTTCAGGTTGTTGTAGAGAGCAATAAGGTCTCCCCTGAGCCTCCTCTTCTGCAGGCTAAGCAAGCCCAGCTCCCTCAGCCTCTCCTTATAGGGCTTGTGCTCCAAACCTCTCACCAGCTTTGTTGAATAGTGGGATGAAGAGTAGGATCAACATGAATCCCATGAAAGTCAGGAATGCAGTGTTCAATTAACTTGGAGAAGAGGAAGGCAGGGGTCCCTGAGGAGGCTTGTGCAACAGGTAAATGGAAAAGTGTGAATTAACACGAGTTCTTGTTATTATTAAGAGTACAAGTGCATGTTTACATTGTGAAGTAAATTTGGCAGCTGTACTTGGGAAAACAGATGAACTCAAACTGAAGAAACAAACCTATGGGGAAGGAGAAAACAGGTTAGGCTGTTAGGGCTGAGAGTAGAAATATAGTGGAAGAAGGCAGGAAGAAAATCAGAAAGACACAAGCATGAAATGAAATGCAGCTAGCAAACAAAATAAACCACATCACTCTAGAAGCCCACTAATTGTATGAGGGAGAAAGGCTTCCCTACCTGCAAAACAAGACAACAAATCTATATCAGGAAGGTAGTGCCTTCTAGACTTCACTACAAAAGATCACTAAATGGAAATGGACTTGAAGATCTTTGAGGTCTCTTCCAACCTTAGTGATACTGAATACTGAATACTGAAATGTGTATCAAATTGGACTGTACCAGAATCTGGTGACCTGGATGAATGATTGTAAAAGAGAAAATGCTTATTGAATTCACATATGTGTCAGGCTGGAAAGGAGTAAGCATGCTGGAGGATGTGAACAGAATAAAAGATTATCTTCAGTTAGAAATGTGAAAAAAAATGAGAACCTAGTCAACCACAACAGCTGCAGACCTAGGCAGCAATAATCAGCTGGTAAGGAAAACTTGTTAGAATAGAATGGAATAGAATTAACCAGATTGGAAAAGACCTTTGAGATCATCAAGTCCAACCTATCACCCAACACTATCTAATCAACTAAACCATGGCACCAAGTGCCCCATCCAGTCTCTTCCTAAACACCTCCAGTGATGGTGACTCCACCACCTCCCTGGGCAGCCCATTCCAATGGCCAATCACTCTTGCTGTGACGAACGTCTGTCTAGCATCCAGCCTAAACCTCCCCTGGTGCAGCTTGAGACTGTGTCCTCTTGGTCTGCTGGTGGTTGCCTGGAAGAAGAGACCAACCTCCACCTGGCTACAACCTGCCTTCAGGTAGCTGTAGAGAGCAGTAAGGTCTCCTCTGAGCCATCTCTTCTCTGTTAGGCAGGAGCTCTGTACAATAGTAACTCAGGCTTTGGGTAGTCACAGGTTTGGTGTGACTCAGCCATGGCTTGTTACTGAAAAAAGAAAAAGCTAAGCGTCCTGCTGTGATTATTATGATTAGAGTTTGCAAGACTTGGCAAGGAATTCTGCTTTGCTTAGCAGTTGCAAAGCTAGTTTTGGATGTCGCATGTGAGTAAGGATGTGGACCACCTGGAGAGCAACCAGAATGTCAAGGGACCTAGAGGAAATAGTTATTTCAGATTGGTTAATTAAGGAAGAATAAGATGAGTAGGAGAATGACAACAGTCTGCAAATATGTGAGAAGCTACTGGCAAGATGGGAATAACTCATTTCCTGTGTCCATTCAGGGCAGAAGCTGCAACCAGGATATTTTAGGTTAGATAGAATAAACTAGGTTGAAAGAGACCTTCAAGAGCATTGTGTCCAACCTATCATCCAACACCATTTAATCCACTAAACCGTGGCACCAAGCAGCCCATCAAGTCTCCTCCTAAACACCTCCAGTGATAGTGACTCCACCACCTCCCCAGACAGCCCATTCCAACGGGCAATCACTCTCTCTATGAAGAATTTCTTCCTAACATCCAGTCTAAACCTCCCATGGTGCAGCTTGAGACTGTGTCCTCTTGTTCTGGTGCTGGTTGCCTGGGAGAAGAGACCAGTCCCCGCCTGTAAATATTAGGACATGTAGATGTTAGGACAATTGTTTTTGTGAAGGATAGAGGTACTTGGAGGAGGGGGAAGACTGCCAGTATGGTCAGAGTCTGTTACTAAGGTCTTTAAGAACAGGGTACATATGTATCCTTCATAAGTAGAAATTTAGTAAGTGTAGTAAAGCTGCCTGGTGGCAGAGACACTGTCAATGTGATTTTCTGTGGACTCCAGCCATATGTTTCTATTGTGGCTAATGTCAGAGAATCATAGAGTGGTTTGGGTTGGAAGGGACCTTTAAAGGTCATCTAGTCCAAAGTCCCTGCAATTAGCAGATACCTCTTTCACTAGATCAGGCAGCTCAAGGCCCCTTCCAACCTCCTCTGGGCGACCTGTTTCAGTGTTTCACCACCCTCATCATAAAAATATTCTTCCTTATGTTAAATCAGAATAGAATAGAATAGAATAGAATAGAATAGAATAGAATAGAATAGAATAGAATAGAATAGACCAGACCAGGTTGGAAGAGGCCTTCAAGATGATCATGTCCAACCTATCATCCAACACCACCTAATCAACTAAACCATGCAACCAAGCACCCTATCACGTCTCCTCCTGAACACCTCCAGTGATGGTGACTCCACCACCTCCTGGGGCAGCCCATTCCAATGGGCAATCACTCTCTCTGTGTAAAACTTTCTCCTAACCTCCAGCCCAAACATCCCCTGGCACAGCCTGAGACTGTGTCCTCTTGTTCTGGTGCTGGCTGCCTGGGAGAAGAGACCAACCTCTGCCTGTCTACAACCTCCCTTCAGGTAGTTGTAGAGAGCAAGAAGGTCACCCCTGAGTCTCCTCTTCTCCAGGCTAAGCAACCCCAGCTCCCTCAGCCTCTCCTCACAGGGCTGTGTTCCAAGCCCCTCACCAACTTTGTTGCCCTTCTCTGGACACGCTCCAGCAAGTCAAATCTACCCCTTTTCAGTGGTTGCCTCTTGTCCTATCCCTCAGTGAAAAAGTGGATCCTACCCACCAGCACACTCATTGTCCCATCTCATGTCCTGAAGCTCATGCCACTCTACCTGATAGGAGTTGAAGGTTTCAACCCCCCCAAATCCTTCTCATAATCCTTCTCCTAGTTACATTCGTTTACCTGTGAAACACAGTGCAACTTCTCTGCTATAATCCTGATCTCATCCTAATCCTGTTAGTGGTAAGTAAAAGCTTGTGCAATGTTTTGGAGTTTTCTTTTTACACAAAACTACATCTCTTTTTTTTTTTGTAACTATACAATTTATGTCGTAACGCACTGCTGGTCAACAAACATCTGCCATGGGGAAATACAGTGTCTTGTGGGTGTTGTACTTGGTATCTAGTAAGCTCCAAACCTAAACATTTCCAGTCATTACTCTTGAGAAAGGCTTTTTTTTGTGTGTGTGTGGGTTTTTGTTTGCTTGTTTTTAAAAAACCCAAGCTTTTTAATGCTTTTTTAATCCTTGAAATCATAAAACCTTGATGTTTTCAACCATATTAACAAAAATACCTGATCATTTTCCAGCCATGTTGAGTCCCAGTTATTTATGTATCAACATCAATAAAGAAGGGTTTCTTTTACTAGTAAAATCTTTTGCTTTGTGTGTGTGAAGAAAACAGTGAAAGCAATATTTCAAGTCAGCAAACATTGGTTGTTTTAGCTGTTGTTTCCCCTTTTGAGAGAAGTTGCTGTTTTGTCCTCTTTTAATAATAAATCATTAGGGCTCAATTGGAGAAAAAAAAGGAAATATTTGGGGTTTGTGCTGATTCTAGCTGGTAGAAAATAGTAGTAGTAAAGATTAGAGTGGAAAGATACTTCTTAGAGTCTGACCTTTTTAGCACAAGGATCACCTTTGTAAGGCAATGTTAAGATGAACAGTTCATTAAACTCAGTTTAAAGATACTTTTTAGGGGGGGGCTTGTTTGTTTGTGTTTTGGTTGTTTGTTTTTCTTTTCCCCCACTTTTGTAGCCTCTGTCACTGGCCAGATTCAGCCTTGTGATCCTCCCCCTCTACTCAGCCCTGGTGAGACCCCACCTGGAGTACTGTGTCCAGTTCTGGAGCCCCTATTACAAGAGGGATGTGGAGGTGCTGGAGCGTGTCCAGAGAAGGGCCACAAGGATGATCAGAGGGCTGGAGCACCTCTCCTATGAGGACAGACTGAAGGAGTTGGGGCTGTTCAGTCTGCAGAAGAGAAGGCTCCCAGGTGACCTCATTGTGGCCTTCCAGTATCTGAAGGGGGCCTACAGGAAGGCTGGGGAAGGACTTCTCAGGATCTCAGGGAGTGATAGGACTAGGGGGAATGGAATGAAGCTGGAGGTGGGGAGATTCAGGCTAGATGTGAGGAGGAGGTTCTTCACCATGAGAGTGGTGAGACCCTGGAATGGGTTGTCCAGGGAGGTGGTCGAGGCCCTGTCCCTGGGGGTGTTTAAGACCAGGCTGGACGAGGCTCTGTCCAGCCTGATCTAGTGTAGGGTGTCCCTGCCCATGGCAGGGGGGTTGGAACTAGATGATCCTTGTGGTCCCTTCCAGCCCTGAATGAAACTATGAAACTATGAAACTATAATAAATTAGTGAATGCAGTGACAGAGAATGCAGTTATGTCTGTGGTGTGCTGCTTTGTATTTCACAGTATCCCAGTATAACTTAGGTTGGAAAGGACCTCGAGGGTCATCGAGTCCAACCTATCAACACAGACCCCATGCCTAGACCATGGCACCAAGTGCCACGTCCAACCTCCTCTTGAACGCCTCCAGGGATGGGGACTCCACCACCTCCCTGGGCAACCCGTTCCAGTGACAAATGACTCCCTCGGTGAAGAACTTCCTCCTCACCTCGAGTCTAAACCTCCCCTGGCACAGCTTGAGACTGTGTCCTCTTGTTCTGGTGCTGGTTGCCTGGGAGAAGAGACCAACCCCTTCCCGGCCACAACCACCCCTCAGGTAGTTGTAGACAGCAATAAGGTCACCCCTGAGCCTCCTCTTCTCCAGGCTAAACAATCCCAGCTCCCTCAGCCTCTCCTCACAGGGCTGTGCTCAAGGCCTCTCCCCAGCCTTGTTGCCCTTCTCTGGACACGTTCAAGTGTCTCGATGTCCTTCTGAAACTGAGGGGCCCAGAACTGGACACAGTACTCAAGGTGTGGCCTAACCAAAGCAGAGTACAGGAGGGGCACAATGACTTCCCTGCTCCTGCTGGCCACACTATTCCTAATGCAGGCCATTTACATGAAATGTACCCAAAGCCCTGTTTCCCTCAAAAGAGGGAGGATCAAACAACACAAGGCAGATTGTCTGCTTAACAGTTCTTTTGATTTTCTCTTGGCCACATACCACTGTTGCTTCTCTTGCTCTCTGTGGCTTAGTTTTTCTGTTCATTTGCTGGGTGCTGGTGACACAGAGCTACAAACTGTCCTTCCCAATTACACTTAACCTTTGCATTTGCATTCAAACCACAATGCTACCCTTTATTCCACATATCTTCCTTCCTACCCCAGCCTTACCATGCTTGTCTGGATTTCAGACAGTATTTTTTACTGTGCAATTTTATCATGATTGTATAATTCTGTTCTGCCTGCTATTTTCAGCAGTGACCACAGAGCAAAGTCAGTGGCTGCTCCTAGTGACAGCAACTCTACAGAATGAATTTGTATTACAAGTTAAATATGTCTTTATGTGATGATTTCACAGTGCTGCGAGATACGGCAGCATGTATGCTGCAGTTTTATCTCTTGTATTTTCTTCTGGATGAAAAGATACCATCATTTCTGACAGAAAAGGGCTTTTTCTCTCACTGGTATTTCCCACAGGACTCAGCACTGGTTAGGTCACACCTTGAGTACTGTGTCCTGTTCTGGGCTCCTCAATTTAAGAAGGACATTGAGACTCTTGAATGTGTCCAGAGAAGGGCCACGAGGCTGGGGAGAGGCCTCGAGCACAAGCCCTATGAGGAGAGGCTGAGGGAGCTGGGGTTGTTTAGCCTGGAGAAGAGGAGGCTCAGGGGAGACCTTATTGCTGTCTACAATAGTCCCTGGAGGCGTTCAAGAGGAGATTGGCCGGGGCACTTGGTGCCATGGTCTAGTCACGGGGTCTGTGTTGATAGGTTGGACTCGGTGATCCTCGAGGTCCTTTCCAACCTAGGTTATACTGTGATACTGTGAACTACCTGAAGGGTAGTTGTAGCCAGGAAGGGGTTGATCTCTTCTCCCAGGCAATCAGCACCAGAACAAGAGGACACAGTCTCAAGCTGCGCCAGGGCAAGTTTAGGCTGGAGGTGAGGACAAAGTTCTTCACAGAGAGAGTCATTCGCCATTGGAATGTGCTGCCCAGGGAGGTGGTGGAATCACCATCCCTGGAGGTGTCCAAAAGGGGACTGGATGTGGCATTTGGTGCCATGGTCTAGTAGTCATGAGGTGTTGGGTGACAGGTTGGACTTGATGATCTTTGAGGTCTCTTCCAACCTCATTGATTCTATGATTCTATTGAAATGCTGCTGTCCACAGCAACAGAATGGCTAAGCAGGAGGAAATACCAAGTGACTCTACTGCTCATGGAGACAGCCCTTGTCTTTCCTGGATGCTGGGAGTCTCTTTGTTGCAGCTGAGGTTCTAGTTCAGCTGTCCCACAGCTGCTATCTATCATGGCTGCAGGATCTGCCTCTGTGTTGGGCAGGGAGTGTTCATGGTGTGCAGAGCTTGTCCAAAGGCAGGAAAATCTGAAGCTCAGCAATGGAAGAAATTGCTCCTGTGACTGGCAAGCTTGGTGCATCTGAAGTAGCAGAAACTCCACTATCACAACAAATGCTATCCATACAAGTTCAAGGATTTAACAGGACAGTCTCTGAAATTAAGTAAAAATCTTTTGTTGAGGAATAGAGTCTATTTTTTCCCAACTGATTGTAGAGTTATTCTTTCAATGTAACTACATCTGTGCCTCAAGACAGCTAGCTATCACTCACACCTCTGGGTAAGCTCCTTGGTGAGCAAGTTCTTCAGCTGAACTGACTAGAGACAGATGGGATGCCAACAGCACCTGTGGTCATACCTTTTCATTAAATCAAGCATATGATTCTTTGTGATGTAGGGGAGTTTTGTTGTTGGCCCAGTAAGGATCAAAACCAAATCCTAATGGCTGCCTGCAAGACCCCACAGTATCACAGTATCACAGTATCACTTAGGTTGGAAAGGACCTCGAGGATCATCAAGTCCAACCTATCAACACAGACCCCATGACTAGACCATGGCACCAAGTGCCACGTCCAATCTCCCCTTGAACGCCTCCAGGGTCGATGACTCAACCACCTCCCTGGGCAACTCGTTCCAATGCCGAATGACTCTCTTGGTGAAGAACTTCCTCCTCACCTCGAGTCTAAACCTCCCCTGGCACACCTTGAGACTGTGTCCTCTTGTTCTGGTGCTGGTTGCCTGGGAGAAGAGACCAACCCCTTCCTGGCCACAACCACCTTTCAGGTAGTTGTAGAGAGCAATGAGGTCACCCCTGAGCCTCCTCTTCTCCAGGCTAAACAATCCCAGCTCCCTCAGCCTCTCCTCACAGGGCTGTGCTCAAGGCCTCTCCCCAGCCTTGTTGCCCTTCTCTGGACAGGTTCAAGTGTTTCAATGTCCTTCTTAAACTGAGGGGCCCAGAACTGGACACAGGACTCAAGGTGTGGCCTAACCAAAGCAGAGTACAGGGGCACTATGACCTCCCTGCTCCTGCTGGCCACACTATTCCTAATGCAGGCCAGGATGCCATTGGCCCTCCTGGCCACCTGGGCACACTGTTGGCTCATATTCAGGTGGCTGTCGATCAGCACACCCAGGTCCCTCTCTGTTTGGGAGCTCTCCAGCCACTCCGACCCCAGCCTGTAGCTCTGCATGGGATTGCCGTAGCCAAAGTGCAGCACTCGGCACTTGGACTTGTTGAATGCCATCCCGTTGGACTCTGCCCATCTGTCCAGTCGGTCGAGGTCCCTCTGCAGAGCCTTTCCACCCTCTAACTGACTAACATCTGCCCCTAACTTGGTGTCATCTGCAAATTTGCTGATGACTGACTCGACCCCCTCATCCAGATCATCAATGAAGATGTTGAAGAGGACAGGGCCCAGCACTGATCCCTGGGGGACACCACTGGTGACTGGCCGCCAGCTGGATGTGGCACCATTCACTACCATCCCCATGATGATACCCCATGATGGGAGTGAAAGTTTTGCCATTGTCCTTTTGTATGCATTTCTTATTGTGACTTCCATGAGCATGTGCCCAGAGAGTGTATCAACTAGCACTCTTACCAAGCTTCTGGGATAAAGCTCATCAAAAATAAAACACTGGACCAAACTCTGCTGTGAGTTATTAATACAGATTTATCTCAATGATTTGTCAGGGGATTTCTTTTCAGCTGTACTTGTCATAAGCAAGTGCAGAGCTTTGGCCTCAAATGTCTCCCAGGTTCAGAAAATGTTCTGATCTGGGCTCTTTTAATTTCTTTCATTTTTCTTGGTGCTCAAGTTACTTCACTAACCATTCTTCCTCTTTGCTGCTGAATATACATTTGATTACTAAATTTAGTGCTTCTCTTCACATGACCCATTTCTTTTAAGTCTTAATGCTGTTGCTTGGAAACACTTTTCTGAGGCAATGAGTTTCATCTTTTTTCCTGTGCTTTAAGCAATATAAATGGTTATTGAGTGTGTGTGTGTGTGTATATATATATATATGTATATATATATAAGGTTTTCAAATGTACTTGGTTTGTTTGACACCTTACTTTCAGCAGGATTTTTGTCTTTGCAGATACGTGGGTTTGTGTACAGCATATACAGTGTGACACTGAATACCTTGCCATTCTTGCTTTTCTTTACAATCAGTTACAAAAAAAGGCACCCTTATGCTGAGTAAAAGGCAATCACTGCAGAAGTCATGGAAATTTTGACACCGTCCCCCACAGCACACTGCTGGCTAAGCTGTCAGCCCCTGGATTGGACCATTACACTCTGTGCTGGGTTAGGAACTGGCTGGAGGGCCGGGCCCAGAGAGTGGTCGTGAACGGTGCCACATCCAGCTGGAGGCCAGTCACCAGTGGTGTCCCCCAGGGATCAGTGCTGGGCCCTGTCCTCTTCAACATATTCGTTGATGATCTGGATGAAGGGGTCGAGTCAGTCATCAGCAAGTTTGTAGATGACACCAAGTTAGGGGCAGATGTTAGTCAGTTAGAGGGTGGAAAGGCTCTGCAGAGGGACCTCGACCGACTGGACAGATGGGCAGAGTCCAATGGGATGGCATTCAACAAGTCCAAGTGCCAAGTGCTGCACTTTGGCTACGGCAATCCCAGGCAGTGCTACAAGCTGGGGTCGGAGTGGCTGGAGAGCTGCCAAACAGAGAGGGACCTGGGGGTGCTGATCGATAGCCACCTGAATATGAGCCAGCAGTGTGCCCAGGTGGCCAGGAGGGCCAATAGCATCCTGGCCTGCATTAGGAATAGTGTGGCCAGCAGGAGCAGGGAGGTCATTGTGCCCCTGTACTCTGCTTTGGTTAGGCCACACCTTGAGTCCTGTGTCCAGCTCTGGGCCCCTCAGTTTAAGAAGGACATTGAAACACTTGAACGTGTCCAGAGAAGGGCAACAAGGCTGGGGAGAGGCCTTGAGCACAGCCCTGTGAGGAGAGGCTGAGGGAGCTGGGATTGTTTAGCCTGGAGAAGAGGAGGCTCAGGGGTGACCTCATTGCCCTCTACAACTACCTGAAAGGTGGTTGTAGCCAGGAAGGGGTTGGTCTCTTCTCCCAGGCAACCAGCACCAGAACAAGGGGACACAGTCTCAAGCTGCACCAAGGGAGGTTTAGACTCGAGGTGAGGAGGAAGTTCTTCACCGAGCGAGTCATTCGGCATTGGAATGGGTTGCCCAGGGAGGTGGTTGAGTCATCGACCCTGGAGGCGTTCAAGGGGAGATTGGACGTGGCACTTGGTGCCATGGTCTAGGCATGGGGTCTGTGTTGATAGGTTGGACTCAATGATCCTCGAGGTCCTTTCCAACCTAAGTGATACTGTGATACTGTGATACTGTGAAATACTAATATTCATAGATAAACAGGGAAATATGGATAGAGAGTATGTGTACTATAGTTGCAAATTAGTTCCTGGGGCACCTTCTTTGAGTTCATCTTCCTCTTTTAGCCCTAGGGTCATAAAAGTATATAACAACAATAAACAAAAGCATTTTAATTTGGGCTGGAGTATTCTTAGTCCTGTATGCAGTTTTGCTTTTACTACTTTGACAAAGGTATAGTAGACTAGAACAAGAAAACTTTGAAAGAATGGTGGCAGAGACTTTAAGAAGTAGAGAATAGCTACTATGTGTGGAGAAGATAAAGAGGACAGAATTCTTGGCCTAGAAGAGTGGTGGAAAGCAGAACATTAAAAAAACTATTACAGCAATGGGTGGTGTAGAAAGGTAAAGAAGTAGCATTAACTTAATATCATAATTCAAGAATCCTGAGCATCCTGTGGTTGCTCAGGGAGGTGGTGGAGTCACCATCCCTGGAGGTGTTCAAGAGGGGGTGATTTGATGTGGCACTTGGTGCCATGGTTTAGTCATGAGGTCTGTGGTGACAGCTTGGACTTGATCTTTGAGGTCTCTTCCAACCTTGGTGATTCTGTGTGTGTGATATAACAAAAACCAAAACATTAGAAGTACTTTTTCATGAAACAGAATGTGATGCTGTTGCGAGACTAAGGAGGCAGTTCTATGAAAAAGAAAAGAGTAGATAGGGTAGTGGAAGGTGTCTGTTAGTTGCTATAACAGTGTAACAGTTACTCAGGAAGGCAAGGGCTGTAACTGCAAACATCCCCCCTTCCTTCTTCTTCCTCCAGCTTTACATGCTGAGCATGACATCATACGGTATGGAATATCCCTTTGGTCAGCTGGGGCAGCTGTACCGGCTGTGTTCCTTCCCCACTTCTTATGTGCTCCCGGTCTACTTGCAGGTGAGGTGGTATGAGAGGCAGAAAAGGCCTTGACTCTGTGTAAGCACTGCACAGCAATCACAAAAGCATCTAGTGACACTGTTCTCAGTCCTGAACTATCAACACAGTTTTCCAGAACAGCGCACACACACACACACACATATCTCCCTGTTCTACAGGCACATCTTGATTTTGCCCTGTAGGGTGTTTTGAACATGGAGAATAATTCTGAGACTTTCACTCTTTGTTGAAATGTTCCACATTCCCTGTGCTTCCCAGTAAATGGCTAAGTAATCCCCCTGATGTGAATGGTTAATACTCTTTATTTTCTTTGTAGGTGTACCCAAGGTTTCATTATGCTTAGAATAGAATAGAATAGAATAGAATAGAATAGAATAGAATAGAATAGAATAGTATCATAGTATCATTCAGGGTTGGAAGGGACCACAAGGATCATCTAGTTCCAACCCCCCTGCCACGGGCAGGGACACCCCACACTAGATCAGGCTGCCCAGAGCCTCATCCAGCCTGCTCTTAAACACCCCCAGGGATGGGGCCCCGACCACCTCCCTAGACAACCCATTCCAGGGTTTCACCACTCTCATGGTGAAGAACCTCCTCCTCACATCTAGCCTGAATCTCCCCACCTCCAGCTTCATTCCATTCCCCCTAGTCCTATCACTACCTGAGATCCTGAGAAGTCCTTCCCCAGCCTTCCTGTAGGCCCCCTTCAGATACTGGAAGGCCACAATTAGGTCACCTCGGAGCCTTCTCTTCTGCAGAATAGAATAGAATAGAATAGAATAGAATAGAATAGAATAGAATAGAATAGAATAGAATAGAACAGAACAGAACAGAATCAACCAGGTTGGAAAAGACCTTCAAGATCATCAAGTCCAACCTACTGAAGATATAATAGAAATAAAGGAGTTAGAGTTCTGTGAAGAGAGCAGGTCCTGTGTTGCGGAAGCAACCTGGATATTCCATGAACGGTACTACCAACTGTTCCTTGTATGAAGATGTTACTGTGGGCTGGGTGAAAGAAAATTAATAAACATGCTTGTTTACAATCAAAATGAGAATAGAATATAATCATGTTCATGAGGGGTAACTTCTCCTGCAACAAAAATGTGGGCTTTATGAGACTGATGCAGAACACTGGTCTGACAAGGAATTAGTCTAAAAAAGTGCTCACCTAACTAGAGAAGCAAAAGGCTAAACAAGTTGCTTAAACATAGCTGTCTAGTACTATTTTAGTTACTATTGGGTACATCTCTTCCTGCTTCAGAAAGCTGCAGCTCTATCATTACTTGTGTAGTGTATCTAGATGCCAGCCCTCTGCAGATATGTTTGATACCCAAGGACGTGTCGAGTGGCACTTCATGATGCAGATGATCTCTGTAAATGGCAGCTGAAAGGTCACCTAGAGGGGGGGTCTGGCTGACACTCCTTCAGGTAAAAGAACTGTGTAGGAAGCTATCTGGGGAACCAATTCTTCACCTAGGTGTGTCAGAGTGCTGTGGTACAGTCACCCAAATAGAAAAGTTTATACCTTTGTTGCAGGGGCTGAACTTAAAGGAGTCAGTACAAACAAATGACATTAAAAAGTCATGTATGTGTGAATTATGCATGAGCAGATTCCACACTGTATGCAGCACAGTTCTGATTAAATTTTTACTTGATTTTGGTATCTATTATGGAAGAACCTTTAATAAAGGTCAGTTAAATGCTAAGGCATGTTTTTCTTCTACTATTTTAAGGAATTATCATTTATTTGCCATTTTCCTCCCTACTCAGTCATGTTCAGATGCTGCTGAAATTGTCCTGTACCAAATAGCACATTTAAAATAGCAAAAAAGAGAGTGGTGGTGAATGGTGCCACATCCAGCTGGCGGCCAGTCAGTAGTGGAGTCCCCCAGGGATCAGTGCTGGGCCCCATCCTCTTTAACATCTTTATTGATGATCTGGATGAGGGCATTGAGTCCATCATCAGTAAATTTGCTGATGACACCAAGCTGGGGGCAGGAGTTGATCTGCTGGAGGGTAGAGAGGCTTTGCAGAGAGACCTCGACAGGCTGGACAGATGGGCAGAATCCAACAGCATGAGATTTAACACATCCAAGTGCTGGGTTCTGCACATTGGCCACAACAACCCCATGCAGTGCTACAGGCTGGGGTCACAGTGGCTGGAGAGCAGCCAGGCAGAGAGGGACCTGGGGGTACTGGTCGATGGTAGGCTGAACATGAGCCTGCAGTGTGCCCAGGCAGCCAAGAGGGCCAATGGCATCCTGGCCTGCATCAGGAACAGTGTGGCCAGCAGGAGCAGGGAGGTCATTCTGCCCCTGTACACTGCACTGGTTAGGCCACACCTTGAGTCCTGTGTCCAGTTCTGGGCCCCTCAGTTTAGGAAGGAGGTTGACTTGCTGGAACGAGTCCAGAGAAGAGCAACAAAGTTGGTGAGGGGTTTGGAACACAGCACTGTGAGGAGAGACTGAGGGAGCTGGGGTTGCTCAGCCTGGAGAAGAGGAGGCTCAGGGGTGACCTTATTGCTCTCTACAACTACCTGAAGGGAGGTTGTAGACAGGCTGATGAGGGTCTCTTCTCCCAGGCAGCCAGTACCAGAACAAGAGGACACAGTCTCAGGCTGCGCCAGGGGAGGTTCAGGTTGGATGTTAGGAAGAAGTTCTATACAGAAAGAGTGATTGCCCATTGGAATGGGTTGCCCGGGGAGGTGGTGGAGTCGCCGTCATTGAAGGTGTTCAGAAGGAGACTTGATGGGGTGCTTGGTGCCATGGGTTAGCTGTTTGGGTGGGTTGGATTGGTTGATGGGTTGGACACGATGATCTTGAAGGTCTCTTCCCACCTGGTTTGGTTTATTCTAATAAAGGTTTATTCTAATAAATAAAGGTATATAGCTTTGGAAATTAAGAAAAAAAAAGGTGAACTAGCTTTATCATCCACTGCATCCCTCAGAGAGTTAAATAATGATACACAGTGAATAAATACTATTGCACAAATAATACTGCATCTTACCATAAGGCAGATGTGGCTCAGTTGGTAGTGCATAAGACCCTTAATGAGAAGGGGGTGAGTTCAAGCCTGCAGTGGGCAGTAGTGTCCTCCCTACTCTAGTCATGAGGTCTGTGGTGACAGGTTGGACTTGATGATCTTTGAGGTCTCTTCCAACCTTAGTGATACTGATACTGATCTCTGCATCTTTAAAATAAATGTTAACATGTTGTTTTTCTTAGTATTTATCACACAACATTGCTTTGGTCATACAATAAAATCCCTGGAGACTTCCTGAATGGTTATTTAACTAAATGAGGCACAAATGTTGTCTGCTGAAGGTAAAACACCTCTCACCTTTGTCTCTCAAAAGCTCTTTAGAAAAGTGTCAGAAGTGACATGTGTTTGATTGCTAATGATTAAGGAATAAGTCTAATGTATCTGATAACTCAGTATTGCTTCTTATTAATATTTGCTAAGCAAAGGATATGGAAAACCTGAGTATATTCACTAGATGTTTTTCATCCGGCTAGATGATTCTGATAGCTCTAGTCTTACAGCACTGTTGCCAGGTGGATCATTACCTTCAATGTGAGACACTAATTACATGATCTAACATTGCCAGTACTTATCCTAATCCTACCATTTACCAATCTCCCTACTTTTAAGAATGTTAAATGCACATAATGTTTCATATTGGAGTGTTTCAAACCCAGGTTAGTTTGAGTTTCAAATGGTTCTGAGCTGATAAAGCTCTGCAGCTGCACACATTCTCAATGGTTTCAGAGTACACAACCACATTAAGCAGCAACAGCCCAGCACAGCCTGTTCTACCAGTTGTTGCACAGATTCATATTTCCAGACGTACAAAGATGATGATTCCCAGCAGGTCCTACCTATCTGGCACGTGGAGAAACATCTCCCTAAACATGGTTGTCATATACAACTAAGGGCAGCCTTTCAGCCCTTACCACCAGGCATTTATAAATGCCTGAAGGAGTGTGTTATTTGTGTGCTTACACCAGCATGGTGACTGCTTGTGGACACCTGAAACCCTCTCAGTTTGGAGGTTGGAATTCCATTCAGACAAGCCAGCTCAGCTGGGACACAGGACCAGCCCTGCGTCTTACTCTCAGTTTTGTCAGTAATCTGCCAGCTTCAGAGTGGTGACATAAATGAGTGATGACAGTCACCCAGTATTTCCCAGCATTTCCAGAGTGTCCAGAAAAGAGCACAAGTTCTCTCACTGTTAAGACAAAAAGAATCATAGACACTGTTGCCTGTGTGGATTTAGTAAAGCAATAGAGGACTTAACCCTCCCACACCTCGATGTCAGCCTTCACCATGTAGTTCCCTGCTGTAGCACAGGGAACCAGTGCTATTAGTACAGCACTGCAGCTTCTCAGTCTTCAGTTCCATAGGCCTGGAAAGAAACTCCGGCTGTCTCTAAAAGCCAAGAAAGCTATGTCTCTGCCTTTACTGCTGGTCCATGCCATTGTGTGACAGCCCAGGGAACTTGCCTACCTTCACTGACCTCTGAGGGAGCATGCTCTTGCCACATAGGCTGACATGGGTAGGGTGTGTCTCAATGTAGAGCCTTCAGTACTGCAGTAACACAAAAACCATTATGCTCCCATCAGTTCGAGGGCCTTACATGCAATATAGCAGCATTCACTGTGACTCACATATGTTTTTAAATACACCCATGCACACCCAGGGCTGGACATTGCCAGTACCCAGACACCCATCACTCTCATTGCATCTGAAGTAAACACAGACTCTTGATTACCTAATACCAAAATACAACTTTAGTTTTCCTGAAAAAGGAGAAACCTCAACTGGAACCTGCATTCCATACAGTGTTCAGTATATCACTTCAGCTCCCCTGAGAAAAAGGTTTTTAAGGGAAATATTGTTAATCTTTTCTTGACTTTCACTTGACTTGACATTTGCTATTAAGAATGGAGAATCCTTTTTTTAATATGATGTTCTGCTTAGTTTATTTCACTGTAGTACTAGCACAAAGGAGCAGTCCCTTCTGCAGCCTAAAATGGGGCAAATCCGATATTCTTCTGCCATTCCATCTTGACAGACACTAGACATCTGCTTCAGAAGGAATTAATTGAAAAGAACAGAAATAGGATTCCTGTTTTCTCCCACAGTGCTGATTGGAGAGGATGTTCACTGAAATAAAAACTTCTAAAAATTATGTTTGATGCATCTGAGTGTACTTCAAACCAGATTATGGGTTTAGACATTACACAAAGAAAAGACAAATTCAATGACTTTGATAAAGCCAAGGTTTTTATGTACAGATTTCTGGCACTAAACTTGAAGTGGACCACTTGATACTCATAAAGGTAATATACTAGTCTCTGTTTAGTTAGAATTTGTGTAAGAACTCTTTACATTTTCAAACATTATGTCTTTGGTATTTCTGAAGGTACAACTATAGCAGACAGGCAGATCAGGTTAAACATTTTTGTTTTCAATTGTGCCCAGGGTGCCTTGTGTCTCATGTTCACCTGAAGTGAGAGAATATACCATGTATCTTTATTACCCCATGCTCTGAACATTTGCTGACAGCACTGGGACCCAGATGGACTCAGATGGTGAAAAACTGTACCACATTTTGCATTCAATGAACTAACTAGGTATGAAAAGTAAATGGAGCCCTTATTACAAGAGGGATGTGGAGGTGCTGGAACGTGTCCAGAGAAGGGCCACAAGGATGATCAGAGGGATGGAGCACCTCTCCTATGAGGACAGACTGAAGGAGTTGGGGCTGTTCAGTCTGCAGAAGAGAAGGCTCCCAGGTGACCTCATTGTGGCCTTCCAGTATCTGAAGGGGGCCTACAGGAAGGCTGGGGAAGGACTTCTCAGGATCTCAGGGAGTGATAGGACTAGGGGGAATGGAATGAAGCTGGAGGTGGGGAGATTCAGGCTAGATGTGAGGAGGAGGTTCTTCACCATGAGAGTGGTGAGACCCTGGAATGGGTTGTCCAGGGAAGTGGTCGAGGCCCCGTCCCTGGAGGTGTTTAAGAGCAGGCTGGATGAGGCTCTGGCCAGGCTGATCTAGTTTGAGGTGTCTCTGCCCATGGCAGGGGGGCTGGAACTAGATGATCCTTGTGGTCCCTTCCAAACCTGAATGATACTATGATACTATGATACTATGATACTATGATACTATGATAGATCAGCACATGCAGTCTTTTAACAACAACATATGCACCTCCTTGTTCTGCCAGTAGATTGGTTGCTGGCCCTGTAGATGGGATCACAAGCAGAGGAGTTTCTCTTTTGACTCACCCACTTTTTCTTAAATAACTAATTACTTTAGTGATTGCTTTGCAGTGTTTCACTGATTATTTCAAATAAGTCTATTTTCACTAGGTCGATATTTGATCTTGGTGTTGGTTTCTAAGGGGACAGGTTCCATAATTTTGCAAAGCCCAGTGATCACATTTACAGTTTGGTAAAACAACCAACCAACCAACCAACCAGCCAACAAAAAAGAATGGTTTATTTGAGGCTTGTAATTTTTATTTCTCTTTTGCAAATCCTGGATGAGTAGACACCTGTGTGCATCAATTAGGGGTCATCTGAAAATGAAGGGGAAGTGGTGTTTCTGAGTATGCAGATGTGCTATGTAATCTAGACTGACATGAGTCATAATGACAAGCTTGGGCCCTTAAAGCAATTAATGGATTTTAGTAATTTTCTCATTTTCCAGTCAATGGTGAGAACAGTCAGATGAACAGGATGTACAGTTCATAGTAGGGAACAATACATAAACAAATAAATGCAGATTTGGAAGTGTATCATATGACACAACCATACACACAGTATGAAGGGGAAGCAGGTCTCAGAGTCTTTAGATTTAGAACTGTTGGATAGCTGTCAAATCTATGAGTGTTTTCCAGCACTATGCCAGTGCTACAGCCCTTGCCTAAGCATATCAGCCAATGTATTTCCCTAGAGAAATCACTTTGTGACAGCTTGAAGAATCAGCTAGAAAAACTTACACAACTCTTTTCATAATCCATAAAAGACCAGTTCCCAAGTTATGCTTGAGGTTACTTAAAAGTGATAGTAAAATCGACCATATGAAGTAAAGCTGTGGCATCCATTTGCATATACTGATTTCATGAAGTTGTCTGTAAGAACACATGAGAAGTTTCATTAATAAATTCATGCAATAAAACCCCACCCTGTGCACATCTGATGCAGTTCAGAGTGGCTCATGGCATACTACATTTAGGCCCAGCCAGCAACTGAGCGCCATGCAGATGCTTGCTCACTCCTCCCCACCCCAGTGGGATGAGGAAAACTGGAAGAAAAAGGCAAAAACCTGTGGACTGAGATAAAGTTTAACAGAACATTACAAAGCAAGAAGAAGCAACATTAATCATATTAATTAAATAGTAAAATGAGTGATATACAATGCAACACTCACTGAACAGCCTCAGCTAGTCACTAAACTATATCCAAAACTTGAGCAGAATTTCAACCAAGTGCAAAAGAGAATTTCACTTTGCTTGCTAATTAATAACTAAAGTAGTTATTAGCCCAGGGGGAGTAGGGTTAACCACAGGATAAAAGTACCCTCCTCTTTAAATTTTCATAACATTCCTTTTTTTGTCTTTTTTTTCCTTTCTGCCTCATCCATTACGCTCTGGCTGCAGTCTGCATTGTGACTGCAGCCAGACCATGAAAATGCTATAAGCAGCTAACAGAATCACAAGACTAGACTACAGTCACAAACAGATGCAACTTGGGATTTATATTTAGCTGTAGTGACAGTGCAGTTTGCAATTCAGGGTGTGCATACCTGACCCACCTTTAAATTAGCTAATCATCCTAATGGAAAATTTCTATCCAGTGTGACACTGTGCTAGGCACAAAGTGATTTACTTTTTGCCATCAGGTGCACCAGCAGTGTATGCATATACAGACATATCCACCATCATCTGCTTATGAATCCTGTTTTTCTCTTATGAGCATGGGATTATGTGATAACGTTTATGCATGGCTAGCAGAATGCCAACCTTTCAGACAAAAAGGGAGTGTAACAGTTAAGAATTCATTGCCTAGCAGGAATGTGACACCTAGTGGATAAGGCGTTGCAGAAATGTCTTATGGCAGTCCCGGGAAGCAGCATTGACATTAAACGACCCTTATCCAACAGAACAATGGCCTTTGGTATCAGAAGAAATATTGATCTTGAATGACTTTTTGCACAGGGCTTCAGCAATGGAAAGTCCCACTGAAAGTTCAGAAGTTAAGGTGTCAGAGATTGTTTCAAAAGGACTTTTTGTAAGCTGCTAGCAGAATGAGGTCAGACCAAGAGGGTCAGAGAGCTCTCAGAAGCAGAGACCAAAGCCCGTGAAGCAGACCCTCGCAACATGCATCATAACTAGAGACTTCCAACATCTAAAACACAAGAATAAAATGTGTCTAAAAGAATGTCTTTGTTATTGCTATGTTCCCTCTTCAGGAGGTGAGAGTTTTCACAGCAATATTCAGTGGTGGTTAGGTACCTGGGAGCAGGATAAGACTCAGACATGGTTTATGAAGTCTTACAATTACATTCTACCCAAACTAGCTGATACAAATTCTGTCTTCTACTCTCCATTGCAGTCTCTATCTATCTGAGTTTCAGGTATTCACACATCTTCATTTTCCGGGGTGCCCTAGTCCCTCACTAGTTCGTTTGCTATAAATAACAGAGAACTTTATCACCAGAAAATGGTATTTTATACTGGCTACAGAATACAAATCAAACTTTTCACTGTAAAATTTACAAATATTAAATCCATATGCATCTCCAAATATGCTTAAGGGTGCCTGTTGAATAATAGATGCTGAAGGATAACTCTGGCAGCTGTATTCTATATGGGGTAATAGAATAAACCTTTATTAGAATAAACCAAACCAGGTTGGAAGAGACCTTCAAGATCATCGTGTCCAACCCATCAACCAATCCAACCCACCCAAATAACTAACCCATGGCACCAAGCACCCCATCAAGTCTCCTTCTGAACACCTTCAATGACGGCGACTCCACCACCTCCCCGGGCAACCCATTCCATAGCGCAATCACTCTTTCTGTATAGAACTTCTTCCTAATATCCAACCTGAACCTCCCCTGGTGCAGCCTGAGACTGTGTCCTCTTGTTCTGGTACTGGGTGCCTGGGAGAAGAGACCATCATCCGCCTGTCTACAACCTCCCTTCAGGTAGTTGTAGAGAGTGATAAGGTCACCCCTGAGTCTCCTCTTCTCCAGGCTGAGCAACCCCAGCTCCCTCAGCCTCTCCTCATAGGGCTTGTGTTCCAAACCCCTCACCAACTTTGTTGCCCTTCTCTGGACATGCTCCAGCAAGTCAACCTCCTTCCTAAACTGAGGGGCCCAGAACTGGACACAGTACTCGAGGTGTGGCCTAACCAGTGCAGTGTACAGGGGCAGAATGACCTCCCTGCTCCTGCTGGCCACACTGTTCCTGATGCAGGCCAGGATGCCATTGGCCCTCTTGGCTGCCTGGGCACACTGCAGGCTCATGTTCATCCTACCATCAACCAGCACCCCCAGGTCCCTCTCTGCCTGGCTGCTCTCCAGCCACTCTGACCCCAGCCTGTAGCTCTGCATGGGGTTGTTGTGGCCAATGTGCAGAACCCGGCACTTGGATGTGTTAAATCTCATGCTGTTGGATTCTGCCCATCTGTCCAGCCTGTCGAGGTCCCTCTGCAGAGCCTCTCTACCCTCCAGCAGATCAACTCCTGCCCCCAGCTTGGTGTCGTCAGCAAATTTACTGATGATGGACTCAATGCCCTCATCCAGATCATATATGTTGTCTCTAAAAAATCCTCTAACCCTAGGGAGCTTTTCCCTGCCATCAGGCCCAGATTCCAGTGGATAAGCCAAAACGGAGTTGCCTTGCGGCCGACTGGTTTGCACCAGTTTCATCTTGGAGCTCAGAGCCGTTTGCTGCTAAGCAATGCGCTGTGCACATACGCTACACAAAACACAAAGATTGTGCAACTCCCACACGGTGCCTTTCAAACTGTGAGGAACAGCTTCTGTGATCGTTCTGGATGTGTATGCACTATTCACATCTGTTAAGTTAACCTGATTTGAGAGAGCCTGGAGAGCCTGGTTTTAAAAAGCTTCCAGGAGGCTAGCAAGGGAGCACACTTTGCTGGCCAGCTTCTTCACAGCCCATCCCGGCTCTGAGTCACTGCTCCCTCTTCTCAGCTACAAATAGATGTGCAAAATTACATTTTCTACCAGAAAAAGGTCTTGTTATCAAAATGCTCCACTTCGCCAGGGGAAAACTATGTTTAGAAGTGAAACTGACCAACCTGAAGTGCAAGGGTTTTAGCTCGAGCTCCGGAAGGAGATTTGGCATGACATAAGACAACAGGGAACGGAAAGGTAACACAAAGAAAGAAACAAAGAAACAAAATTGAAAACAAACAAACAAAACTGGAAACAGACAGTCATCGGGTCCGTAAACCACGGGCTCCCCAACCCCGGCCACAGCCCTGCCTCGGCCGCCACACGCTTGCCTCCTAGGAGCGAGGCGGGGCAGCGCCGCCTGCGGTCGGGAGGAGCAGGGGAGCCCGCCGCGGTAGGCGGGGACAGGGGCAGCCGCTGGGCGGTGGCACGCCGAGCTGTGGCACGCTGGGCCGCCCGGGCGCCCCTTCTGTCAACTTGGGCTGCCTGCGCCAGCAGCCCGCCTCCTTCTCGTCTCCCGCCCCGGTCCGCCCTGCCCTGCGGATGTGGAGCCGGCAGCCGGCGGTGAGTGGGGGTGTGGGCGGCCGTTACCCAGCGGGAAGGGGCTCTCGCTGCTTGTGCCGCAGACCGTCGCCGCGAGGAGGAGGAGTTTCCCCCCTGCCCGCCCACCTCGCCGTGCAGCCATCGCTGGGCCGCCCCCCCGTCGCCCAGGCACGCTGGTGCGGCAGCGTTCATGGGGTTGGGGAGATGCTTGCCTAGGGGCCTCTGGGCTGGCCCTGGGACCGGTTCGGCTGCGGGAGCCTGCCCGTTCTCGTCGCGGTGCTCTGCGCAACCTTCCCTCCCGCGGGATCATGCCCGCTTCGCGCTCCTCGGTGACCGTGGGCTCCAGGCGGCGGCGCAGGGGAGAGGCGGCGCTGGCCGGCGGGGGTTGCGGGGGGGAGAGTGAGTGAGTCACCGAACCTCTCCTCCCCGGTCACTCGGTTCCTGTAAAAGGAAACCCAGGCAGCTGTAGGGCTGTGGCTGGCCTCAGAGAGGTCAGGGCGAGGGGCACTGCCGTTACAGGCTGCCAGGGGCCGTCGGGCTGGTAGCAGGGCTGCGGGGCGGCCGGGCACCGTGAGGCTGCTTTGCCCTGGCATACGCTGGCCGGGACACCGCCCTGGGCGGCCACGCTTCGGCTTCCTGCGGACAGAACTGTCGGGGTTAGAAGTCCTTTTTGACTCTGTTCCCCACCCTTCTGGGTCTGTAGTAAGTTATACTGATTGTTAGAGGTGGCTAAGGCCGTAGGGTCTGTGCCAGGCATTGAACTACTTACCCCAGTAAGAAATCACAAACTAAAGTTGGAATAGTGCTTCAACCTTGTTCCGGTTTTCAGCAGTAGTAAGACGAAAAATAATGTGTCTTGGCCGCCGCACAAAGCACAACTATCCTGAATAAATTATAGGAGCCAAGTTTACAGAGTAGCGTGCTGTTGTTACAGAGTTTGTTTTCAGAAGGTAACTGTTGTGGGAAATGATGCTGTTCACAAGGTAACTCCTAGATGCTAGTTCTTTTAATTCTAAACATTCTTTAGACATAAGCAAGGTGTACAACGTGGCAAGCATTATCTCTTTAAAGAAATAAAACTGATAATGGAAAGTGATATGACAAGGTCACAACATTAATAGATGAAGGTAGAGAAACTGACATCATTTACCTGGACCTGAGCAAAGCCTTTGACACTGTCCCACACCACATCCGGGTCTCCAAGCTGGTGCAGTATGGATTTGATGGATGGATCATTCAGTGGATAAAGAACTGGCTTGATGGCCACACCCAAAGGGTGGCTGTCAATAGGTCTATGTCCAAGTGGAGGCCAGTGACAAGTAGAGTCCCTCAGGGATCAGTACTGGGACCAGTCTTGTTTAACATCTTTGTCAGTGCCATGGACAGTGGCACTGAGTGCACCCTCAGCAAATTTGCTGATGAGACCAAGCTGTGTGGTGCAGCAGACACACTGGAGGGAAAGGATTCCATCCAGAAGGACCTTGACAGACTGGAAAGGTGGTCCCATGACAACAACAAAGTTCAACAAGACCAAATGCAAGGTCCTGCATCTGTATCAGGGCAATTCCAAGCACCAATACGGGCTGGGCAGCGACTGGCTTGAGAGCAGCCCTGGAGAAAAGGACTTGGGAGTGCTGTTAGATGAGAAGCTCAACATGACCCGGCAGTGTGCACTTGCAGCCCAGAAAGCCAATCACATTCTGTGCTGCATCAAGAGAAGCATAGCCAGCAGATCAAGGAAGTTGATTCTCCCCCTCTGCTCTGCTCTGGTGAAGCCCCACCTGGAGTACTGTGTCCAGTTCTGGAGCCCCTATTACAGGAAGGATCTGGAGGTGCTGGAACATGTCCAGAGAAGGGCCACGAGGATGATCAGAGGGCTGGAGCACCTCTCCTCTGAGGACAGACTGAGGGAGATTGGGCTGTTCAGTCTGGAGAAGAGAGGGCTCCGAAGAGACCTAATTGTGGCCTTCCAGTATCTGAAGAGGGCCTCCAAGAAAGCTGGGGAGGGACCTTTTAGGATGTCAGATAGTGATCAGACTAGGGGGAATGGAAAAAAAGTAGGAATGGGCAGATTTGGATTGGATATTAGGAAGAAGTGTTTCACCATGAGGGTGGTGAGGCACTGGAACAGGTTGCCCAAGGAGGTAGTAGAAGCCCCATCCCTGGAGGTTTTTAAGGCCAGGCTGGATGCGGCTGAGAACAACCTGATGCAGTGGGGTTGGAACTAGATGATCCTTGAGGTCCCTTCCAACCCTAACAATTCTACGATTCTACGATATGCTAAGGTGCAGCAACTCATCCAAGCACTGTAGCCAGTGATAGATGATCACAGTTCCTCTGCCTTTTCCATGATTATGTTTTTCTTTGATTTATCCTGCTTGTGCACATTTGTGTCTGAGATATTTTTAAATACTTCAGTGTATTTCTTTCTTCAGGCATACATGCTTGGCTTTGGAGTTGTAAATCCAAATGCTGCAGAATTGTGTGCGTGTGAATTGGCAAATGAAAGCTAACTGAGAACTCTGTTGAATTTAGCTTGACAAATTTCCCCCCCCCCCCCCCCCCCCCCCCGCCCAATCAAAAGCATATGTTTGCAGGATTACTTTATTTTGTAGGGTAATTTGTATGAAATAGTGGAGATTGTTGTTTCTCTGTGAATCATACAACTGTCTCAAAAGCTGAACTGCATCCTTAGAGCAACTTAGAAATTAAGTAATTAAGATGCTCTCCATCGTTTTCCTCCAGTCCTGGCTCACTGGGGAGGTCCCAGGTGACTGGAAACTGGCCAGTGTGGTCCCCATCCACAAGAAGGGTCGGATGGAGGAACCTGGAAACTCCAGGCCTGGCAGCCTGACCTCAGTGCCAGGGAAAGTGATGGAGCAGATTATCCTGGCGGCAATAACTGCGCACCTGAAGGATGGCCAAGGGATCAGGCCCAGCCAGCATGGATTTAGGAGGGGCAGGTCCTGCCTCTCCAACCTGATCTCCTTCTATGATCAGGTGATCCGTCTGGTGGAGGTGGGGAGGCCTGTGGATGTGGTCTACCTGGACTTCAGCAAGGCCTTTGACACTGTCCCCCGCAGTAAACTTCTGGCTAAGCTGTCAGCTCGTGGCTTGGACCACAACACTCTGTGCTGGGTTAGGAACTGGCTGGAGGGCCAAGCCCAGAGAGTGGTGGTGAATGGTGCCACATCCAGGACACCAGTGGCGTCCCCCAGGGATCAGTGCTGGGCCCCATCCTCTGGTTTATTTGCATATAGAACTATGTTGATGCTCAACACTTTGCATCTGGACTTTGTCACAGAACACTTGGTTTATATCTTTCAAGAAGTCATTTTAATGCTTTGCGTCTACTTTGCCTATCTACATGATAGGTCTCCTGCTCACCTACCTAAGGGTGTATAAGTTTCTTTGGTATGGTTGAAGTTTCACAAGATTAACTGAGAGGGTTCTTCCTTAAACATGCAATATGTTTGCAAACTCTCAGCAGGTGAAGCTTATTTCATAGTTTCATAGTTTCATTCAGGGTTGGAAGGGACCACAAGGATCATCTAGTTCCAACCCCCCTGCCATGGGCAGGGACACCCCACACTAGATCAGGCTGGACAGAGCCTCATCCAGCCTGCTCTTAAACACCCCCAGAGACGGGGCCTCGACTACCTCCCTGGACAACACATTCCAGGGTCTCACCACTCTCATGGTGAAGAACCTCCTCCTCACATCTAGCCTGAATCTCCCCACCTCCAGCTTCATTCCATTCCCCCTAGTCCTATCACTCCCTGAGATCCTGAGAAGTCCTTCCCCAGCCTTCCTGTAGGCCCCCTTCAGATACTGGAAGGCCACAATTAGGTCACTTTGGAGCCTTCTCTTCTGCAGACTGAACGGCCCCAACTCCTTCAGTCTGTCCTCATAGGAGAGGTGCTCCAGCCCTCTGATCATCCTTGTGGCCCTTCTCTGGACACGTTCCAGCACCTCCACATCCCTCTTGTAATAGGGGCTCCAGAACTGGACACAGGATCTCTATCTGACTAAGATTCTCTTCTGTTTATGTTTTCATTTGTTGACAAATGCACTGTAGGAAGTTGTAAGCTGTTGGGTTTTGATGAGTTTATTTATTTGCTTTCTCATCACTACTGCAGTGCTGTATGTAGCAACAATCTTCCTATTTTCATGCTGCTAAAGGCTGGTAGCATCTTTCCAAGTGACAACTGGAGAGGTTACTCAAACTGCTCTTTTCAGTAGACCCACAGGAATGGGCACCTGCTGCTTTGTTAAGCACAGGCATATCTAATTCACTGCAGTTAGGTTTTGTCATTTTTAAATTGATATAGAATATATATATATATATATATATATTTAAGGTTAACTTGTGTGTTTTTGTACTTAGCAAGCCCTCAGAAGATGGCAGAAAGCTGGTCTTTTTTGGATACTTCTGAGCCTAACTTCAAGCCTCTTGTAGTAATTGAGCTTGCAAAAGGCACTAAAAAGGAAACCGTGGAATGGTTCACCAAACGAATTGTGGACAAAAAAGCAAATGGAGGTGAGTGCAGTTTGACCTTCTGTGACACTTGGAAATCAAATTGGTTATTCTGTCATAACATGAAGGCAGGCAGAAAATTAGTTTTCAGGTAATGTGTGATGTAATTATTGTTTAGCCAGTCCCACTCCATTTTTGTGTTTTTGAAGCTGTGTGTAAGAGCTTCACACTGGTGTCATGAAAATGTGATAACAGAAGCCTGTCAACCCAGTTATTAATGACAATATTGTCTGTTGAACCTTAGAATCCTTCCATTTTTGCAGTAAGTTTTCTTCCTTAGTTTGCCTTTCTTTACATTAAAGGTGCACAACTGCTGGTTAAACCATTGGCCACGGAAGATGGAGACGAAACTACTTACCTAGTTGGAGCTTCTCACTTAAGGCTGTTGCTGGGAGCTGAGACTGTGGGTTTGGTGAAGGAGTGCAATGATAACTCAATGAGGACTTTTACCTATAGCAGCAGAAAAACTTTCAAAGATTTTGCAGGTAAGCAGTTTGAGGGGTCTTTGTCATCATAAAGCTGTGGCTAAAGTTTGTAAGCAATGAGCCAGCAGTGTGCCCAGGTGGCCAAAAAGGCCAATGGCATCCTGGCCTGCATCAGAAACAGTGCAGCCAGCAGGAGCAGGAAAGTCATTCTGCCCCTCTACTCAGCACTGGCTAGGCCAAACCTTAAGTACTGTGTCCAGTTCTGGGCTCATCGATTTATGAAGGACATTGAGACACTTGAATGTGTCCAGAGAAGGGCAACAAGGCTGGGGAGAGGCCTTGAACACAAGCCCTATGAGAAGAGGCTGAGGGAGCTGGGATTGTTTAGCCTGGAGAAGAGGAGGCTCAGGGGAGACCTTATTGCTCTCTACAAATACCTGAAAGGAGGTTGTAGTCAGGTATGGGTTGGTCTCTTGTCCCAGGCAATCAGCACCAGAGCAAGAGGACACAGTCTCAAGCTGCTCCAGGGGAAGTTTAGGCTGGAAGTGAGGAGAAAGTTCTTCACAGAGAGAGTTGCTAGCCATTGGAATGTGCTGCCCAGGGAGGTGGTGGAGTCACCGTCCCTGAAGATATTCAAGAGGGGATTGGACGTGGCACTTGGTGCCATGGTTTAGTAGTCATGAGGTGTTGGGTGACAGGTTGGACTTGATGATCTTTGAGGTCTTTTCCAACTCTATTGATTCTATGATTCTATGATTACACTGCTAAATCTTTCACAATCTTTCCATTCCTTGGAATGGTAATGGTGACCAGACATAGGCAGACCAAGCCAAGAAAATAACACTCATTTTTACCTATGGAAGTTGAGATCACATAATGAAATAAAATTGTTTTCCTTTGACATGGCTTTCACTTTCACTTTTTGCTTGTGCTTTTCTGTGCTCCAAATAGTCTCTTATTTGTGTTAAAGGTATTTTGTTGAAAGAAAGACATGAGCAAGTAGGTGATAAACATGAGTGAGCCAGCTTTGAGGTTAGTTATCTTATAATTAGCTGGAGAAATGGAAACATTTTGCTCTATTATATTTATGCATCCAACAAAATTAAATAGCACTCTAAAGCCATTCAATGGAATTTGGGCATGATTAGAGAAATAATTCCTTTGCTTTTTTTTTGTTTTGGGGAAATGCTAACACAGTAATGTACTATCTGTAAAGTATTTAATCCCCTACTGTGGCAGAACTAATTTTGCTCTCTGAGTAGATGTTGGAATTCCAGCTAAATCTTGCTAATACGTTTTGTGTGCCGGTGTAGGTGATGCCTTTCACCACATCTTCAATATGAAGGTTCTTGTGCCTGTCTGAAACAATAATAAAGCTGAGGGGGTTTAATTTTGTTGTCAGTTAATTCAACACAACACTAGTGCTGTGAGCACTAAATGTTGCAGTTTTTTCTTTTGTGATCCTGCTTTCTTGAAATTAGGAGGCTGAGAAGATTTGTCAGTTGCGGAAGCGCCATTTCTGCCTCTTTCACATGTTTGCATTCTTAATGCTAATCTAACTGTCATTGCTTACAGATTTCCTACTAGCAGCTGGAACTCCCAAGTAGTGTAAATCTAAAATCTAACTGCTGAATAGAACAGAGAATAGAATATAGAATAGAGTATAGAATAGAATATAGAATAGAAGAGAATATAGAATAGAGAATAGAATATAGAATAGAATATAGAAGAGAATATAGAATAGAAGAGAATATAGAATAGAATAGAATATAGAATAGAATATGGAACGGAATGGAATGGAATGGAATGGAATGGAATGGAATGGAATGGAATAGAATAGAATAGAATAGAATAGAATAGAATAGAATAGAATAGAATAGAATAGAATAGAATAGAATAGAATAGACCAGGCTGGAAGAGAACTGAGATCATCGTGTCCAACCTATCATCCAACACCATCTAATCAACTAAGCCATGGCACCAAGCACCCCATCAAATCTCCTCCTAAACACCTCCACTGATGGTGACTCCACCACCTCCCCAGGCAGCCCATTCCAATGGGCAATCACTCTCTCTATGAAGAATTTCTTCTTACCATCCAGTCTAAACCTCCCCCGGTGCAGCTTGAGACTGTGTCCTCTTGTTCTGTCAATGGTTGCCTGGGAGAAGAGACCAACCCCCACCTGTCTACAAGCTCCCTTCAGGTAGTTACAGAGAGCAATGAGGTCTCCCCTGAGCCTCTTCTTCTCCAGGCTAAGCAACCCCAGCTCCCTCAGCCTCTCCTCATAGGGTTTGTGCTCCAAATTAGATGAGCCTAGGTGTGGTGAAAAATGTGTCATTAACCAAACAAACCCTGCAGCCTGTGTTGTCTTTCTAATATACCTTGTTCCCCAGTTTAACTGATACTATATTCCTATTCTTTGTATTAGAGATTTATTGCTGTTTCATCTTCTTGGTTTATTTAGGGTCATCCCTATATTTTCTTATCCCTAAGGGAGAGGAAAAAAAATCAATGTGTTCTTGTCTCAAGGAAATTAGACTGTTTCCTTGATGGTAAATTTATGGGGTTGAGAGTAGGTTTGTTCCTGTAACTCTTAATGTGGGGTATTTTAAAGATTTCTTACTGTTTTACCTTGTTTCTATATTTTTTACCAGAGTTTGTTGCCTCAATGGCTTATCATTAAGTTGTATGGCAAATGAAGAGCAAGATACTGTGATATTTAGTGTGAAATGCTTAATAAAAAGGAGGTTTGCCCTCATGTCTTACTTCAGGAACTGTATGTCAGAAAGGGCAAGGATACTATCCTAGCCTTCAATGATTTGTACTTCAGGGATGTCATTTTTCCTTGAGTGATATGTTCTCTTATTTCATATGGGTAGTCAAAAATGAAGTGGCCAGCAAAAGGAAATGTCTTCCCAAGGCATTTATTTAGGACACAGTCTTAAACTGCACCAGGGAAGGTTTAGGCTCGAGGTAAGGAGAAAGTTCTTCACAGAGAGAGTTGTTAGCCATTGGAATGGGCTGCCCAGGCAGGTGGTGGAGTCTGAGGTGTTCAAGAGGGGATTGGATGTGGCACTGGATGCCATGGTTTAGCAATCATGAGGTCTTGGGTGACAGGTTGGACTTGGTGATCTCTTGAGGTCTTTTCCAACCTTATTGATTCTATGATTCTTAAAGCTGATGTTGGTTGGCAGTTATTGGCACATCATTTCTTTTTTTCCACCTTTTTTTTGTGTCGTTCTGGTAATTTCTGATAGTTATTTGCTGTCAGGGTTTTCTTTCTATGCTGCAGAATTTCATGCTACCTTGTTTTTGATTTAGATGACAATCACAATTTCCTGACAATGGCAGAATGTCAGTATATCATCAAACATGAACTCGAAAATTTGAGAGCTAAAGATGAAAAAATGATCCCTGGCTATCCTCAGGCAAAGCTGTATCCAGGAAAATCTATTGGTAAGCAATATGGTTTGTTGCCTGTTACTCATTGTTTTGATGTGGGATAATGTTATGGTGAAAAAAACACCCCTTAATTTTCTTGCAATAAAGAGAAATCCTTCATACAAAAGCCTCACTATTTTTAATCAGCTTTTTTTCCCCTCACTGCTCTATGTTGATACAAGAAGAGGCAATGCATGTACAGTGCAACCAGAGAAACTTCTGAATAGATAATGAGAAAATGTTTTCCACCATCAAACCCTGGAACAGGGTTTTGGAGAGATTGTGGTGACTGTCCCAGAAGACTTTTAAATCTTCACTGAACAAGGGCCTGAGCAGCCTGATGTAACTGGGACATACTTTGAGGGGGAATCTGGACTTCCAGAGGGCCTTCCATCCTGAGTCTTTCTGTGAGGCTGAGCCTGGCCTTACAATTGGTTAATTTTCACATGAATTTATGTCATTCATTATTTTCATAGTTAGTGCCAAAAATACTTGCTTTAAAAGAATTACATAATGATATACTTGGATTCTTTGTATAAAAATACTGGAATGAATGAGTGTTCCAGAGCTAAAAACTTCACAATAGGAAGTAAGTAAGTTTTCTTTAACTTATTTGCTTTCATTTATTTTCTTTGTTTCAAGAGCTCTTCCTTTTCATGGAAGAAAGAGGCAATGAGAGCTTGTGCTATTTTTATGGTGTCTGGAACTAGTTCACTGGCAGAGATGCTGCAGTTTCTTAGGGGACTTCTTAATATATATATATATGTCCTTTTAATAACAGTATCTTTATTTGTGGGTGTTGGTCATCAAAGAGAGAGCTGCATCAGGAAGAGTGTGGCCAGCAGGAGCAGGGAGGTCATTCTGCCCCTGTACACTGCACTGGTTAGGCCACACCTTGAGTACTGTGTCCAGTTCTGGGCCCCTCAGTTTAGGAAGGAGGTTGACTTGCTGGAACGAGTCCAGAGAAGAGCAACAAAGTTGGTGAGGGGTTTGGAACACAAGCCCTATGAGGAAAGACTGAGGGAGCTGGGGTTGCTCAGCCTGGAGAAGAGGAGACTCAGGGGTGACCTTATCACTCTCTACACCTACCTGAAGGGAGGTTGTAGACAGGTGGATGATGGTCTCTTCTCCCAGGCAGCCATTACCAGAACAAGAGGACACAGTCTCAGGCTGCGCCAGGGGAGGTTCAGGTTGGATGTTAGGAAGAAGTTCTATACAGAGGGAGGGATTGCCCATTGGAATGGGCTGCCCGGGGAGGTGGTGGAGTCGCCGTCATTGGAGGTGTTCAGAAGGAGACTTGATGGGGTGCTTGGTGCCATGGGTTAGCTGTTTGGGTGGGTTGGATTGGTTGATGGGTTGGACACGATGATCTTGAAGGTCTCTTCCAACCTGGTTTGGTTTATTCTTTTCTAAATAAAGCTGTGCATACCAGTGATTCATGAGATGTAAATAAATGTAGATGTCAGATGAGTTTACATTGGTAATTTTTTATACAGCTCAGGTGTTTTTCTAGCTATGCCAAGTAGGTGCTGATGGGAAATGGTGAAAAGCTATCATATAACTTCCAGTTCCTCCCTTATGAATCAATTTGCTCTTGAACTTTATTTCTATCATTGTTGCTTCCAAAGCAGCTTAACTGTTTATTCATATGGGTATTATTACTTTCCAGGACAAAGCTATTCCACAAATTGTGGGAGGTTTGATTTGATTTGCTTGAAATGAAGATGTGTAAACTGGTAATTTAAAAAGATTTTATGGTTTTGCCATAATTAAGACAACAATTGAGTGTTTTGTTCTTGCTTTTTACTATGTCAGTTTCATTTGTTATGCCTTTCTTTGCTCAAATGCGAGAGCCAGACCCTTCCCCACGGATTCAGTTCTGACCTATAGAATGTCTAAAGGCTTTACCAGCTGCAACTGATTATAGTGAAAACCTGTAGAACAGTTAATAGAGGCACTCTTAGAAGTTACTCTTTCTCTTCCAGTGAACAGCACAGTCTTTGTAGGAATAGGTGTAACTGCTCCCTAGAATGAATAATTTCATAGTTTCATAGTTTCATTCAGGGTTGGAAGGGACCACAAGGATCATCTAGTTCCAAGCCCCCTGCCATGGGCAGGGACACCCCACACTAGATCAGGCTGGACAGAGCCTCATCCAGCCTGGGCTTAAACACCTCCAGGGACAGGGCCTCAACTACCTCCCTGGACAACCCATTCCAGGGTCTCACCACTCTCATGGTGAAGAACCTCCTCCTCACATCTAGCCTGAATCTCCCCACCTCCAGCTTCATTCCATTCCCCCTAGTCCTATCACTCCCTGAGATCCTGAGAAGTCCTTCCCCAGCCTTCCTGTAGCCCCCTTCAGATACTGGAAGGCCACAATGAGGTCACCTGGGAGCCTTCTCTTCTGCAGACTGAACAGCCCCAACTCCTTCAGTCTGTCCTCATAGGAGAGGTGCTCCAGCCCTCTGATAATCCTTGTGGCCCTTCTCTGGACACGTTCCAGCACCTCCACATCCCTCTTGTAATAGGGGCTCCAGAACTGGACACAGTACTCCAGGTGGGGTCTCACCAGGGCTGAGTAGAGGGGGAGGATCACCTCCCTCGACCTGCTGGCCACACTTCTCCTGATGCAGCCCAGGATCTGATTGGCTTTGCGGGCTGCAAGTGCACACTGAGAGCTCATGTTGAGCTTCTCCTCCACCAGCACCCCCAAGTCTCTCTCCTCAGGGCTACTTTCCAGCCAGTCCCTGCCCAGCCTGGATTTGTGCCTAGGATTGCCTCGACCCAGATGCAGGACCCTGCCCTTGCTCTTATTGAACTTCATGAGGTTGGCTTGTGCCCACCTCTCCAGCCTGTCCAGGTCCCTCTGGATGGCCTCCCTTCCCTCCAGTGTGTCTGCTGCACCACACAGCTTGGTGTCATCAGCAAACTTGCTGAGGGTGCACTCAATGCCACTGTCCATGGCACTCACAAAGATGTTGAACAAGACAGGTCCCAGGACTGATCCCTGAGGGACTCCGCTTGTCCCTGGCCTCCACTGGGACATGGAGCCATTGACAGCCACTCTTTGGGTGTGGCCATCAAGCCAGTTCCTTATCCATCTAGTGGTCCACCCATCAAACCCATGTGTCACCAGCCTGGAGACCAGGATGTGGTGCGGGACAGTGTCGAAGGCTTTGCTCAGGTCCAGGTAAATGACATCAGTTGCTCTCCCCTCATCTATTAATTTTGTCACCTGCTCATAGAAGGCCACCAGGTTGGTCAGGCAGGATTTGCCCTTGGCAAAGCCATGCTGACTGTTCCCAATCACCTCTTCACTATTCTTTTGAGCGAGTAGTGACTCCAGGAGGATCTGCTCCATGATCTTTCCAGGCACAGAGGTGAGACTGACTGGCCTGTAGTTCCCTGGTTCCTCCTTCTTACCCTTTTTGAAGATGGGGGCAATGTTTCCCCTTTTCCAGTCTGTGGGGACTTCACCAGATTGCCATGACTTTTGAAATATAATAGAGAGGGGTTTAGCAACCTCCTCTGCCAGTTCTCTCAGTACCCGTGGGTGTATCCCATTGGGTCCCATGGACTTGAACACTTTCAGGTTCTTCAGATGATCACGAACCTGATCTGCACTTACAATGGGCAGTTCTTCCTCCCTGTCACTGGCATTGTCTTCCATAACATAAGAATCAGACAATTTCTTTTCTAGGCTTTAAATGCTAGATTTATTTCAAAGGAGCTTTAGGCTTGCTAAGTACATTATATGTAACCTGTTTGCTCATATCAGTTTCACAGTTCTTTGAACAATTACAAGTACACTTTCCATTTTTTCCTTCTAGTGAGAAGATTATTGACCAGTGGTATTCTCGTTCAGATTTTCCCACTGCATGACAGAGAAGAGTTGAAAAAGCTCCGTTACACCTGGTATGGCCGAGTGAAAGTTGGCTATCAACCTTTAGGTATGTGAGCACTTACCTGACTACAAATAAAGTGCAGGGCTTCTTCTGGAGAAGTTTTTTTGTCCAGTTCATGTGAGAAATCCAAGGGTCCTATCTAACTTCTCTCCAGCATTTAGCTTCTGTAGAAGTGAAGCCCCTGTGTGGTGGGTAAGTAGAAGTCTATTGGTTCACTAAGAGTTTCATAGTTTCATAGTTTCATAGTTTCATTCAGGGTTGGAAGGGACCACAAGGATCATCTAGTTCCAACCCCCCTGCCATGGGCAGGGACACCCCACACTAGATCAGGCTGCCCAGAGCCTCATCCAGCCTGCTCTTAAACACCCCCAGGGACGGGGCCTCGACCACCTCCCTGGACAACCCATTCTAGGGTCTCACCACTCTCATGGTGAAGAACCTCCACCTCACATCCAGCCTGAATCTCCCCACCTCCAGCTTCATTCCATTCCCCCTAGTCCTATCACTACCTGAGATCCTGAGAAGTCCTTCCCCAGCCTTCCTGTAGGCCCCCTTCAGATACTGGAAGGCCACAATTAGGTCACCTGGGAGCCTTCTCTTCTGCAGACTGAACAGCCCCAACTCCTTCAGTCTGTCCTCATAGGAGAGGTGCTCCAGCCCTCTGATCATCCTTGTGGCCCTTCTCTGGACACCTTCCAGCACCTCCACATCCCTCTTGTAATAGGGGCTCCAGAACTGGACACAGTACTCCAGGTGGGGTCTCACCAGGGCCTTTTCACATCCCAAATTAAACATTGCAGTTGACTTCCTCTCTAACATTACCTTTCATCCCAGTTGCTTTATTGGCCATGGTGAACTCATGTCCTTCTTCTACCCACTGGTGATTTTACTGGTCTTGGAATCAAGAAGGTGGCTTAGGCTGTTTCCAAACTTGTTTACATGTACAGTTAAGATCTCTTCATAAAATTCTTTGATTCTAATATGGCTGCAGGATAGTCTTTCACTATAATGACTTGCATTACAATTGTTCTGGAGAGAAGTGCTGGATGTGCATTCTGTAGATAGGCCTTTGGTCATGGTTTCCAAGTTGGAGCTGGGGGGAAGTTCAAAGGCTTAGCATTTGCACTGTGACTATTTAACAGTTTTGAAATTAGACCACTGATCTTTTACCAGTTAGGCAAGTTTTTCCTCTTTCAGCATTTCCTATATAACCTCCTGAAACTGTAAAAGACTTGTGAAATTGGTGGCTCAGCCTGCAGATTCAGTGCTTTGAAGCTTCTGTGCTCAAGGTGTTGTTGCATGCCAGCATCATTTGAGTACATCTTATGTACTGAGTAAGCTTAAAATGGGAAGAAAGATTTAGGAGTTGGATGGAGAAAGGGCTGGTCAACAGTGATCTCCCCAACTCCTGGGAGTGCCCCAGGCGCTACCAGGGTGATGACAGCAAGAAAGAGCAGGTAAGAGTTAAGGACAGCACAAGGAGAATGTGAACCTGTGGGAGTGGGTCCAGAATTAGACCCCAAACATGATGCAAGGGTTGTGACAACAGGCTGAGAGAGTTGGGGTTGTTGGTCCTGGAGAAGAGATGGCTCTAGAGAGACCCTCTTGTTGCTTCTCAGTACTTAAGGGGCCTGTGTGAAAGCTGGGGACAGATTTTTAGCAGGTTCTGTTGTGACAGGACATGGGGTGGTGGTTTGAAACTAAAAGAGGGAGATTCAGACTAGGTAGAAGGAAAGAAATATTGACAGTGAGAGTGGTGAGACACTGATCCAGGCTGCCCAGAGTGGTGGTAGATGCCCCATGCCTGGAACCATTCCAGGTCAGGTTGTTTGGTACTCTGAGCACCCATATCTGATGTTGACATGGAAAGTATGAAGGTATTTGACTTCCCTACCATGTGAATATATTTAGGTCTTTGTACTTAGAGGATGGCCAAGGGATCAGGCTCAGCCAACATGGATTTAGGAAGGGCAGGTCCTGCCTGACCAACCTGATCTCCTTCTACGAGCAGGTGACCCGCCTGGTGGATGTGGGGAGGCCTGTGGATGTAGTTTACCTGGACCTCAGCAAGGCCTTTGACACCGTCCCCCATAGCAAACTCCTGGCCAAGCTGTCAGCCCATGGCTTGGACAGCAGCACTCTGAGCTGGGTTAGGAACTGGCTGGATGGCTGAGCCCAGAGAGTGGTGGTGAATGGTGTCACATCCAGCTGGCAGCCAGTCACTAGTGGAGTCCCCCAGGGATCAGTGCTGGGCCTCATCCTCTTTGACATCTTTATTGATGATCTGGATGAGGGCATTGAGTCTATCATCAGTAAATTTGCTGATGACACCAAGCTGGGGACAGGAGTTGATCTGCTGGAGGGTAGAGAGGCTCTGCAGAGTGACCTGGACAGGCTGGACAGATGGGCAGAGTCCAACGGCATGAGATTGAACACATCCAAGTGCCGGGTTCTGCACATTGGCCACAACAACCCCATGCAGTGCTACAGGCTGGGGTCAGAGTGGCTGGAGAGCAGCCAGGCAGAGAGGGACCTGGGGGTGCTGGTTGATGGTAGGCTGAACATGAGCCTGCAGTGTGCCCAGGTGGCCAGGAGGGCCAATGGCATCCTGGCCTGCATTAAGAACAGTGTGGCCAGCAGGAGCAGGGAGGTCATTCTGCCCCTGTATACTGCACTGGTTAGGCCACACCTCAAGTCCTGTGTCCAGTTCTGGGCCCCTCAGTTTAGGAAGGAGGTTGACTTGCTGGAACGAGGCCAGAGAAGGGCAACGAAGTTAGTGAGGGGCTTGGAACACAGCCCTGTGAGGAGAGGCTGAGGGAGCTGGGGCTGCTTAGCCTGGAGAAGAGGAGACTCAGGGGTGACCTTATTGCTCTCTACAACTACCTGAAGGGGGGTTGTAAACAGGCAGAGGTTGGTCTCTTCTCCCAGGCAGCCAGCACCAGAACAAGAGGACACAGTCTCAGGCTGCGCCAGGGGAAGTTCAGGCTGGAGGTCAGGAGGAAGTTTTACACAGAGAGAGTGATTGCCCATTGGAATGGACTGCCCGGGGAGGTGGTGGAGTCGCTGTCACTGGAGGTGTTCAGGAGGAGACTTGACAGGGTGCTTGGTTACATGGGTTAGTTGATTAGGTGGTGATGGGTGATAGGTTGGACATGATGATCTTGAAGGTCTCTTCCAACCTGGTCTATTCTATTCTATTCTATTCTATTCTATTCTAATTATGATTTTTTTTTCCAATAACCTTTTGAGCTCATGGAACATGGGAGAAGGAGGAACAAAAAACCATTAATATTAATTTTATTCTTTAGAAAAAAGAGTTGGACCAAGGGATTCATGTAAAGTCAAGTTTTATATTATCCTGATACCTGTTAAGTGTAGTCTTAACTGATTCATTTTTCTCTGCAGATGAGATACGCTGCTACTTCGGTGAAACCATTGCGCTTTACTTTGGCTTCTTAGAGTACTTCACCTTTGCTTTGATTCCAATGGCTGTCATTGGGATTCCTTATTATGTGTTTGCATGGGAAGATTATGACAAGTACGTGATGTTTGCCACGTTCAATCTGCTCTGGTCCACTGCGATACTGGAAGTTTGGAAGCGGATCTGCGCCATCATGACATACCATTGGGGAACACTGTTGATGAAACGGCAGTTTGAAGAGCCAAGACCAGGTTTCCATGGTGTCCTGGGTATCAATCCTGTCACTGGGAGGGAAGAGCCAGTGTACTCAAGTATTAAGAGACAGATACGGATTTATCTGGTGTCTTTACCGTTTGTGTGCCTTTGCCTCTACTTCTCACTGTATGTGATGATGATTTACTTTGACTTGGAACAGTGGGCTCTGGATTATCACGAAGAGAATGGCTCTAACTTCAGCAACTTGATGCTCTTTGTGCCCAGTATCATCTATGCTGTTGTGATTGAAATTATGAACCGTATCTATCGCTATGCAGCTGAATTCTTAACATCGTGGGGTAAGAAAGCTGTTTAATCTTCTGCCTTGAAGTTAAAATTCCAGATGATTAGAATTTGGTTTTGTTGGGGTGTGGGGTTTTAAATATTTATTTTATTTTTTTTTTAACATTTTTTTAGAATATGTTACTGTGGGTTGTTCTTTAATGGAAAGCTAAAGAAAGCGCTTACGTGTTTTTTTACTGTGGTGGCTGGTTTAGCTTTTGCTTATTTTGGATGTTCTGAGACTGCAGTTTCATGCTGGGTTGAATTTGGTCTGAATCTAGTATGCCACCAGAAAGGGTGAAATGCCTTCAGCCTCAGCCTGTCTCTTGCCTTTGGTACCAAAGTCCTCCTTCCCCTATTTCACAGTATCACAGTATAACTTAGGTTGGAAAGGACCTCGGGGATCATCAAGTCCAACCTATCAACACAGACCCCATGACTAGACCATGGCACCAAGTGCCACATCCAATCTCCCCTTGAATGCCTCCAGGGTTGATGACTCCACCACCTCCCTGGGCAACACGTTCCAATGACGAATGACTCGCTCGGTGAAGAACTTCCTCCTCACCTCGAGTCTAAACCTCCCCTGGCGCAGCTTGAGACTGTGTCCTCTTGTTCTGGTGCTATTTGGGCTGCCCGCAGAGGTGGTGGAGTCGCCATCACTGGAGGTGCTTAGGAGGAGACTTGATGGGGTGCTTAGTGCCATGGTTTAGTTGATTAGATGGTGTTGGATGATGGGTTGGACAATGGTGATCTAGAAGGTCTCCTCCAATCTGGTCTATTCTATTCTATTCTATTCTATTCTATTCTATTCTATTCTATTCTATTCTATTCTATTCTATTCTATTCTATTCCATTCCATTCCATTCCATTCCATTCCATTCCATTCCATTCCATTCCATTCCATTCCATTCCATTCCATTCCAAAACAGACAAAGTGAAAACATGAAGATGGGAGCCCAGAGGTGGATGGCAAGAGGGACCATTCTGGCAGGTTGCACATGAGTGCATCTATTGATATCTGTGCAGAGATGGGGGGCAGTGAAATAATGGAACAAAATCTAAAAACACCAACTAAATATCCTATGAGAGTGTGTATGTTACATGTGTATAACAATGACTGAGATTTCACATCCCTATCAAAATATTTCCCTTTGGGCACTCTCAGAAGAGAAGATAGGTTACAAGAGGTTGCATTTTTTCCCCTTGTGCAGGTGACTTATTTAACAGATTGGGCCTTACATTCTATAACCTAAGGTAACAGGTAGTGAAATGTTATCCCTTATATTGTGGCTTATCATTGTGCAGGGCTACAAAGTGCTCTACACAACAGCCATAAATAAGGGGGAGACGTTATTGCTGTCTACAACTACCTGAAGGGAGGTTGTAGACAGGTGGGGGTTGGTCTCTTCTCCCAGACAACCAGCACCAGAGAAAGAGAACATAGTCTCAAACTGCACCAGGGGAGATTTAGGCTTGAGGTGAGGAGAAGGTTCTTCACAGAGAGAGTTGTTGGCCTTTGGAATGTGCTGCCCAGGGAGGTGGTGGAGTCACCATCCCTGGAGGTGTTCCAAAAGGGATTGGACAAGGCACTTGGTGCCATGGTTTAGTCAGTCATGAGGTCTTGGGTGACAGGTTGGACTTGATGATCTTTGAGGTCTTTTCCAACCTTATTGATTCTATGATTCTATGATTCTATGTTAGTGTTTATATTGAATTTTAGCTCTCCCACAGCATGCAGTCACTTTTGGACAAAACTAGTAGGTGAAACTAATGGCGAGTTGACTGGTTTATGTAATTCAATTTGGCATACATTTAGGGGACAGAATCCAGGCTGCTAAAGCTGGAGACCTAGAAAATTAACCTCAGAAAGATCAAGCAAGAGGGAGATTGATGCAGAAGACAGAATAAGAAGGGGTGTTGAAATGGGGAATGGTTATGCATGCCAAAGTTATTTTCTCAGCAAGTTTAATTTGACAGTGGCAATAGTAAAAGCAAGTAATTTCATTTAAATAATGGCTTTTAAATTATTAACTAGGCTTCAATTGACTATTTCTTTTCCTTAACACTATGCTGCAAGAAAAAAACCTTTATGCAAAATGCCCCATGGTATTGATCAGGTAGACTGAAATGTCTTTAAAAGATAATCCAACTTCACACCCCTGTCAGAGCCGAACAACGCTGTTTTGTGCCAAGGATGGTTGGTAGGTGACAGTGTTTCCTTTCAGCCTTATTGACACAGCTCATGCTAGCATTCTGCTTTCTTAGTTACTAGTTAGCCAGGGCTAAAGGTTCAGTCTGACAAATCAGAAAAAAAGATATGGGAAATTCACTTGATTTTCCTCCCCACATCATGTTCCTCAAACATCAGCTTCTGATGGTTGCTCTTGAATGAACTGAAAATCTTAATTTTAGAATGAGTGGTGCTTCACGTAATCTAATCTTGCCTTAGAGTTTAGAACTTGATCTCAGTTCCTTGGAGATGGATGGAAAGCTTTCTGTGAGCATTGTTGTGGGGGAGGGATTACTGGGTCTGACTAAAATCTGGTATTGTTACTTTCCATAACATAATGAAAAATGTAATTTGAAGCCCCAAAACCTAGGCACATTTTATTAAGGCCTAAGAATGACAGATGATTTTTCTGTTATGAAAAAGCTCTTCTAAGAAAGAGGTTTAAGGAAAAACCTTTGCAGTAGAAAAAAATAGCAGACTTCTAGTCAAAAATGCATACATCTGTATTATGCTTCAAATTAGTTTCTTAGGATAAATGGGTAGTGATACAGTATAAATTCTTTTTGCCATAAAGTCATGGAGAAACTGCTGCCTGGTTAAGCAGTTTTTAAATGGAGGGAGAATCTCTGTTGGTTAGGCCGCACCTTGAGTCCTGTGTCCAGTTCTGGGCCCCTCAGTTTAAGAAGGACATCGAAACACTTGAACGTGTCCAGAGAAGGGCAACAAGGCTGGGGAGAGGCCTTGAACACAAGCCCTATGAGGAGAGGCTGAGGGAGCTGGGGTTGTTTAGCCTGGAGAAGAGGAGGCTCAGGGGTGACCTCATTGCCCTCTACAACTACCTGAAAGGCGTTTGTAGCCAGAAAGGGGTTGGCCTCTTCTCCCAGGCAACCAGCACCAGAACAAGAGGACACAGTCTCAAGCTGCGCCAGGGGAGGTTTAGACTCGAGGTGAGGAGGAAGTTCTTCACCGAGCGAGACATTCGTCATTGGAACGGGTTGCCCAGGGAGGTCATCGACCCTGGGGGCGTTTAATGGGAGATTGGACGTGGCACTTGGTGCCATGGTCTAGGCATGGGGTCTGTGTTGATAGGTTGGACTCGATGATCCCCGAGGTCCTTTCCAACCTAAGCGATACTGTGATACTGTGATACTGTGACTCTTTGTATAATAATGTCTAGTACATGATAAGTGCTTCTGCTGTGTACTAATCAATATTGTATTGATATTTCAGAAAATCACAGGCTGGAATCTTCTTACCAAAATCATTTAATTCTAAAGGTTTTAGTGGTAAGTATGTAGTGTAAGCAGCTTTTATGTTTTTTTAGAAAGAGAACTCATCATGGGTTTTGTTAGAGTTTCCCTAGCATTGTCTCATGGCCCCTACAGTTTTATTCAAAGCCAAACACTAGCACAAATGTCAGAGTAAACAATATTACTGTTGTGGTTGCAGTAGCTGCTAGACTGTTTTAGATGCCTCCCTTTCTAGTGGAGAGTAGAGGCTTTATTTGTATCTACTTGTTCTTCCATTAGGATTGTGTACATGTATGGTTTTCTGTTAACTGGTGTCCTGCCTTCAGCTTGGAAATATTCCTTTCACTTTTTGCAAGACTTCATGGTAAACTGTTTTACAAATCTGTGTGTTAGCTTCTTCCTGTTCTACCATTCAGACTACTAGTCAGAGGAGGCTGGAGATACATGTCCATCACTCTGCTCCTAGGCAGTGTATAGGACATGCTGGCCCATTTACTCTCTGTCTCTGAGCAAGTAGATTTTCTGTCTGTCTGTAAGTTTAGAAACCTGAGAGAGCAGCCATGCAGACACAACAGTGATTCTAAGGAACTGCACTGTAAAACTTGAATTCTTATACAAGATCTTTAGCAAAAGCAGTTGTAAAGATTGTCTGATTCTGAGATTTCTTGTTTCCTTTTGGAGCAGATTAAACATCTTCCAGAGTTCCATTTTTCTCCCTTGCCATGCGAATGGCTACTTATCCTTCTGTTGCTGGTAACCTGTAGAAGTAACGCTCTTGTACACGTCACTTACAGTTTTAGAATAGAATAGAATTAACCAGGTTGGAAAAGACCTTCAAGATCATCAAGTCCAGCCTATCACCCAACACCATCTAATCAACTAAACCATGGCACCAAGTGCCTCATCCAGTCTCCTCTTAAACGCCTCCAGTGATGGTGATTCCACCACCTCCCTGGGCAGCACATTCCAATGACCGATGACTCTTTCTGTGAAGAACTTCTTCCTAACATCCAGCATAAACCTCCCCTGGCACAGCTTGAGACTGTGTCCTCTTGTTCTGTTGGTGGTTGCCTGGGAGAAGAGACCAACCCATACCTGGCTACAACCTCCCTTCAGGTAGCTGTAGACAGCAATAAGGACTCCTCTGAGCCTCCTCTTCTCCAGGCAAAGCAACCCCAGGTCCCTCAGCCTCTTCTCTGCCTTTCTCAAAGTATATCACCACCTCTTCCCCATAGGAAGTTTACATTAACAAAAAATAATTCTCAATTCTCAAATGTAAGTCCCTCTCCAGTTTTTCACTTTCACCCTTTGAGTGGCTCTCTGCACTCTCAATATTATTTGTATTACCCATGAGCTCCAGAAAGGGAACTCCAGCACTGATAGCAAAGGGTAAGTAGAAAACTTCAGAGCTTCAAAGCAGAGATACAATAGTGTGATTATTTCCCATTATAGAAGTAGGGAATATTTCTCTTGGTCTTAAAACCACTTGAAATGATTAGAAGTAAAGCTCAAGTAATATACATCAAGGAGCAGTTGTACATATTAAAAGATATGTTATCCATTGGGTATATTTTTATAAACTATTAATAAAAAACCACAACCAAACCAAAGCCAATTAGAATAAACCTTTATTAAAATAAACCAAACCAGGTTGGAAGAGACCTTCAAGATCATCGTGTCCAACCCACCCAACAATCCAACCCACCCAAACAGCTAACCCATGGCACCAAGCACCCCATCAAGTCTCCTTCTGAACACCTTCAATGATGGTGATTCCACCACCTCCCTGGGCAGCTCATTCCAATGGGCAATCACTCTTTCTGTGTAGAACTTCTTCCTAACATCCAACCTGAACCTCCCCTGGTGCAGCCTGAGACTGTGTCCTCTTGTTCTGGTACTGGCTGCCTGGGAGAAGAGACCAACCTCTGCCTGTCTACAACCTCCCTTCAGGTAGTTGTAGAGAGCGATAAGGTCACCCCTGAGTCTCCTCTTCTCCAGGCTAAGCAACCCCAGCTCCCTCAGCCTCTCCTCACAGGGCTGTGTTCCAAACCCCTCACCAACTTTGTTGCTCTTCTCTGGACTCGTTCCAGCAAGTCAACCTCCTTCCTAAACTGAGGGGCCCAGAACTGGACACAGTACTCGAGGTGTGGCCTAACCAGTGCAGTGTACAGGGGCACAGTGACCTCCCTGCTCCTGCTGGCCACACTGTTCCTGATGCAGGCCAGGATGCCATTGGCCCTCTTGGCTGCCTGGGCACACTGCAGGCTCATGTTCAGCCTACCATCAACCAGTACCCCCAGGTCCCTCTCTGCCTGGCTGCTCTCAGCCACTCTGACCCCAGCCTGTAGCACTGCATGGGGTTGTTGTGGCCAATGTGCAGAACCCGGCACTTGGATGTGTTAAATCTCATGCCGTTGGATTCAGTATGTCCCTTTCAGTGCATTACTTATGAGGAAGCTGCCAGAAGATGGAAATTTAGCAGAGGGTGATGTGTTTTTAATGTCCACATTTCACAAGTGAGTTGCAGTTCTCTCTGCATAGCATGCTTTTGGAAAGCATTGAGCTTGTCAAAGGAAAATCTGAATAAGAACAATACTGAAGGGGGCCTACAGGAAGGCTGGGGAGGGACCTCTCAGGATATCAGGTGGTGATAGGACTAGGGGGAATGGGATGAAGCTGGAGGTGGGGAGATTCAGGCTGGATGTGAGGAGGAAGTTCTTCACCATGAGAGTGGTGAGACCCTGGAATGGGTTGTCCAGGTTGTCCAGGGTTGGGGCGCTGTCCCTGGAGGTGTTTAAGACCAGGCTGGACGAGGCTCTGGCCAGGCTGATCTAGTGTGGGGTGTCCCTGCCCATGGCAAGGGGGTTGGAACTAGGTGATCCTTGTGGTCCTTTCCAACCCTGACTGATACTATGATACTATGCTACTATGAATATGAGAGTTTTCTGACTGAAGTTTGAAAAATGGTACAGAAAATTTTAGTGAACAGTTTACATCTGCGTGGAAGCTATTCAGTCAGTGTAGCTGTTAAGTTAGGTACTCTGCATTTGAACTTTTGCTTGAGTACTGATGACATCTGCTTTTATTTACAGTTCAACTTCTTAAATTGCTTTGCATCTCTCTTCTACATTGCCTTTGTATTGTTTGATATGAAGCTTTTGAGGCAGGTGAGTTCCAAGAATATCTTAATGTTGATGAATCTAGAGAAATAAAGGATTGACTGAAGGAAGACTTCAGTTTTTAACCCTGATTTCACATTTTATTGTTGTTGTTGGTTTTTTTTAATGTTAATTTCATAATTGTGGTGGTTTGAGCCTTAATTGGGAGTTAAGAGCTCAGATGGGAGCAAGGCTGAGAATCCCTCCCCTACTCCCCTGTCCTCCCTCCCAACAGAGAGGGGAGCAAGCCTGAGAATCCCTCCCCTACTCCCCCGTCCTCCCTCCCAACAGAGAGGGGAGAAAAAACGAAGGAGCAAATCCACCAAACAATAATTGGAGTTGGCTTGGAAGTAGAGAGGTAAAAAGTTGTCTTTGAACAATATATATATATGTATATAACAATAACAGGAAAGGTTCACAAGGGCAAGGAACATGGATGGATGGGAGTGGGAGAAAAGAAGTGGGACAAAACCAGTCTTTCTCTGAGGAGGCGTGGAGGCAACAGGGAAAAGGATCAGGTCCGGCCACGTGGCTGAGGAGCAGGAGGGCAGCTGCAGTAGCTCTCATCCAGCAGGGGCAGGAGCCAAAAGGAGAGCCAACAGCTACGATGTCCTGCTTTTTACACCCTAGCTGGGCAGGGAGGGGTGGGTGGAACAGACTCAGCTTCCCAGGGGAAAACGCCCTGCAGGGAGGGTAAAGTACCTGCAAGCCCTCCACCCTGCTTTGGTTTTTTTGTTTTCAGAAAAGAGTGTTAGCCCCCCACAATAATGAATATATTTCATATCTATTTTGTTAGAAATCAAGCTCCTGTGTTTCAGTTCCGCTAGCACAGTTGCAGAATCATGACAACAGAGTGGAGCTGTCCTTTCCCTATGTTCTGTTTTCAGATAAATTCTCCCCTCACACAGATAATTCTGGAGATTTTTCATTTCCTCCTTCTTTATGTCAGAAAATTATTTTCTGTGTAGAGTTCATAATAAGAGACTTTTGAGGCTAGGGGAGTGATTAAGTTTACAGCTACAGTGAGGAGTTGTGAATAAACACATTCAAAATGACTTGTGATTGGTATTTTGAATCATCTGTCTCTTGTTAACATCTCTCACACTCAAATGCATGAAAATCTGGTATAAAGAAAATACCTTATCTCTAAATGCAATGAACAAGACAACAGGAACTTCTTGCCACACATGGCATCTCCTATGCTTAAAAGGTAAAAAGCCAGAAGAAGAAAAGTAGAAACAAATATTTCTTTGTGTAAGTCTGTAATTGTCCTTGGCATGTTAAGTGGGTATCTTCATTGGACTTTCTGTAATGCCTTCAAGATCCATTCAGATCCACAAAATAGTTAGACATCTAACTCCTGTTTTGTCCTTTTTCATCACTTGCAGAGAATAGGAACTAGAGCACCTCCCATGTGCTGTTGCTAGTTCTGTTAGGCTAGCTGCCTTTTGTCATAGCATAGCAACTTAAAGTGTTACTAAAATGTACAAAATTGGTTTGTCACAGATCTACTCTCTTTTTGTTTGTGTTTGTTTTTGAACTGTAGAGCTTGGCCACTTTGCTGATAACGTCGCAGATCCTTAATCAATTTGCAGAATCCTTGCTTCCTTACTGGCTCCAGAAGAGGCATAAGGAGAGGATGAAGAAACGCATGGGTTCTCTGAAAACAGACAGAGACCTGTCATTAGTTGAACAAGTCAACCTGGAGAAAGAAATGGGCACCTATTTAGTATGTTATACTGCTGTAAAGACTTCTTTTCTGTGGTGTGGTTGACAAGAGACATCAGCTGGTGACACCTAAAATATTTCTGGTTGTCTGGCTTGGCAGCTTATTTCCACCCTCATCAGTTTTGCTAGTAGTGTTGTTTATAGAGATATACAGTGCACTGGGTTATAAAACAGATACAGTGCAGGATCCCAGATACACTGCAATGACTGGATGGTCATGAACATCTGAATCTGGATCTACCTAATCCCCCATATCACTAGGGGAAGTGTTTGTGTAATATGCCTTTAATCTCCAAGGGTAGCCAGAAAGCTACTAGGATGAGTAGCCTGGCATGGGGAAGTGGGAGGCTGTTTCTAGTTCACTTCACTTTTGCAGTGGTAGTAGCTTAAACTATCAATTAAACTATAGCTTGAGAGAGTGCACTAATGTCTGGATGGGGCCAGAAACAGAGAGGGCAGAAGAGACCATCTTTTCAAACCAGTACTAGTGCTGGAAGCTCTCTTCTTGTAACTGTAAATTCAGCATTTGCTGTCAGCCTGCTTCTGTTCCTGACCACCTTCTACCCTGTAAAATGTATTACTTGCAGTTCTAAAGGAAGTTGACCAAACAGACATCAGTGTGTATGCTAAGGCCATACAGACTAACTGATAAGTCGCTTGATCAGATGCTGGGTCAGGTGAAGTACAGTCAAAAGAGTCTTAATACTATGTGATTTATACTTTTGCAGAATCATAATTATATGTAGATAGTGTACCTTTTAAACAAAAGCTAGAGGATAGCAGTGTGAAATTCCATATTAAGACTGTATCAGAATCCTCTCTTTCTGCTTAAAGTGCCACGAAATGGGAATAGGAAGAAGAAATACTACCTTTGCAATTGACAAGCTATACTAAAGTTAACACTTGGGTTCCTCTGGGAAGGTTTTTATATGGAGGGATATAGGTTTAGGGAGCATGTCTATCTTACAATGGAAAACACAGCAGAAATCCCAGAGCTAGTGTCTGAAATTGTAAATCAGCACAATCCAGCACTGTACCTGCAGGTAGGCCAGCATAGCTCCAGAAAGTGTTGATATACCCCACCAGATAAGCTCTATCTCTTAGAGCTGAGCTGTCTTCTGATTCTCAGCTGGCACATCCAAAGCTAGCAGGGTGTCTCTAAGTCAGATTGAGGGTTGCTTCCTCTACAGAGCTGGATAAAATCTGTCTGCACCTTTTGTATTCTTCTGCCCTGACTAATATTCTGTGGGGACCAAACAGGTTAGTTGCAGAGTTATAACTTTACCTTGGAGATAATCCACTGCTAGATTTGGATTCAGTTCAAGGCCCTGTGTATTCAGGGCCTTAATTTTATTGTCACTGAAAATACTTTGATTGTGCTGTGCTTGTGAATGCACAATGTTACACCACTGGTTTTATTTGCGAGCGACGTGTGCTGTTAGCAGGCAAGAGTGCTTATAAATCTGTCACAAGAGGGAAGCATTTGACTATGTTTAATAACTGGGGAATTTGGCAGCTGTCTTGACAGAATTATGTTTCAGGCTCTTCTCTTATGTTTTTGTTCCTTCATTTACTCTTAACATTTAATTCTGGGGTTTTTTTTTGTTTGCCCTCTTTTTCTCTCGCTTTTTGAGTCTCCAGCCCTTAACCTGACACACTGAAATGTTAACATAGCAGCCTTCCCTTATTAAGAAGTTCTGAGTAATTAAATAATTCCAGATTAATTAAGTAGGATATCTTTTTTTTTTTTGGTTGTGGGTTGTTTTTTTTCCTGTCACCAGCTATTCCCAAACAACTGATTTGGGATGAGGAATTGTCTTTTTATTGTTAATTCTGTCTTATGGCGTGGGGTTTGTTTATTTGTTTGGTTTTGTTGCTTTGTTTTGGTGTTTGGTGGGTTAAAGCTGGTTTTATTTTTGCTCTGTTTCTCAGGGTACTTTTGATGATTACCTGGAGCTGTTCTTACAGTTTGGCTATGTGAGTCTGTTCTCATGTGTTTATCCACTGGCAGCTGTCTTTGCAGTGTTAAATAACATCACAGAGATATATTCTGATGCCTTAAAGATGTGTAGAGTTTACAAGCGTCCATTTGCAGAACCCACAGCAAATATTGGTGTTTGGCAGGTAATTTTCATGTCTTTTTCTATTAATATGTTTTAAAAGTGGTTCCAAAAAATGTATTTAAACTGTGTGTTTGACCCATCAGTCACTTTAGTAGGTACTTTGTGCTCTTCAATGCCTTAGGATAAGTATCTATCCATCTGTATATCCAAGTGTCTTTCAGCTGCCTTTGACAAGGAAACAAATCCTTCCTGTAGTCCTTGTATATATGTGGTATTGTAGTCCTGTTGCAACTGCAACAAAGCAAAGATGCCAGATACTGCCTGGTACTCTTCAGACACTAGGTGTTCTAGAGATGGTAACATCTGATGCAGTCTCAGAAGTGTTGAGAGCATTCAACAAGTCCAAGTGCCGAGTGCTGCACTTTGGCTACGGCAATCCCATGCAGAGCTACAGGCTGGGGTCGGAGTGGCTGGAGAGCTCCCAAACAGAGAGGGACCTGGGTGTGCTGATCGACAGCCACCTGAATATGAGCCAGCAGTGTGCCCAGGTGGCCAGGAGGGCCAATAGCATCCTGGCCTGCATTAGGAATACTGTGGCCAGCAGGAGCAGGGAGGTCATAGTGCCCCTGTACTCTGCTTTGTTTAGGCCGCACCTTGAGTCCTGTGTCCAGTTCTGGGCCCCTCAGTTTAAGAAGGGCATCGAAACACTTGAACGTGTCCAGAGAAGGGCAACAAGGCTGGGGAGAGGCCTTGAGCACAAGCTCTATGAGGAGAGGCTGAGGGAGCTGGGATTGTTTAGCCTGGAGAAGAGGAGGCTCAGGGGTGACCTCATTGCCCTCTACAACTACCTGAAAGGTGGTTGTAGCCAGGAAGGGGTTGGCCTCTTCTCCCAGGCAACCAGCACCAGAACAAGAGGACACAGTCTCAAGCTGCACCAGGGGAGGTTTAGACTCGAGGTGAGGAGGAAGTTCTTCACCGAGCGAGTCATTCGTCATTGGAACGGGTTGCCCAGGGAGGTGGTGGAGTCATCGACCCTGGAGGCGTTCAAGGGGAGATTGGACGTGGCACTTGGTGCCATGGTCTAGTCATGGGGTCTGTGTTGATAGGTTGGACTCGATGATCCTCGAGGTCCTTTCCAACCTAAGTGATACTGTGATACTGTGATACTGAGAGCAGCAGGGGCTTCAGAAAAATTGAAAACTGGTGGGTGAGTACTTGGATTCCTAAGCCATGCTTAGTTGTGTGCACTTGTGATTCCTGAAACTCAAGCTGACTAATTTTAATATGACCTGGATCTGTGGGCAGGAGCATGGCAGTCTACCTAAACAATTTCATGCTAGTAGTACTAGGCTACAGATTTTCTATTGTCAGTCCTTTGCTTGTGCAATCGTACTAGACCCAGCTAGTGTGGAGCCTGCTGAGTATGTTGCACCAGTGAACTGATTCTGACTAAAAATAGCCTTGTAAAGCTCCTCCAAAAATAAAAAGAGGTTTTTTTTATGAAAAGAAAGAGGGCTATCAAGTTGCATCCAAGAGACTTGAGCGTTCTGTAATAGCAGTGGCTTTGTAAGGACTGTGAAGTAGGTTGGAGGAAATTTGTAGGGGATGATCTATATTCTCACCTTAGTTTAAAAGTTTTCTAGTAAGATGCAATAGAGACAAAAGGCACAATAAACTTGTGGATTGTTTAATTTGAAGAGACTGTAAATGTTGGTACCAAATGAAACAAATAGAAGATGAGAAATTAAATTGAGAAACCTCAAATGAAACATACTGAGAAAAGGGGTGAAGCAAGAATTCTGAGCAAAGGTCATTCATTAGACATGTACACAGGTGCTGATATCATAGTATCATAGTATCAGTCAGGGTTGGAAGGGACCACAAGGATCATCTAGTTTCAACACCCCTGTCATGGGCAGGGACACCCCACACACCCCAGAGCCTCATCCAGCCTGGTCTTAAACACCTCCAGGGACGGCGCCCCAACCACCTCCCTGGACAGCCCGTTCCAGGGCTTCACCACTCTCATGGTGAAGAACTCTCATGGTGATGAAGTGGACTTACAGGAGAAGTCTTTTTAATATTAAGTCATTAAAATGTGTAATTTAATAATCAGACTGCATTTTAACATTGGAATTATGGAAAAATGCCATTTAACTTCTTTAGAGCAAACACACATACGTGCACATAGAGAAATCAAATTGGAGGAAAATACAGAATGCCAGGCAGCTTTGTTCTGGTCTTGCCCATGCATGTTCTTAAAGCTGATGAAGTCTGGACTGCTTGCCAAACAAGTCTTACATCATAGAATTAAAAAGATGAAGGCAAATTCAAAGTTAAAATAGTGGGTCTTCTGAGGATTTAACAGAGAGATATTAGAATAAAACCTTTTAGAATAAACCAAACCAGGTTGGAAGAGACCTTCAAGATCATCGTGTCCAACCCATCAACCAATCCAACCCACCCAAACAGCTAACCCATGGCACCAAGCACCCCATCAAGTCTCCTCCTGAACACCTTCAATGACAGCGACTCCACCACCTCCCCAGGCAGCCCATTCCAATGGGCAATCACTCTCTCTGTATAGAACTTCCTCCTAACATCCAACCTGAACCTCCCCTGGCGCAGCCTGAGACTGTGTCCTCTTGTTCTGGTACTGGCTGCCTGGGAGAAGAGACCATCATCTGCCTGTCTACAACCTCCCTTCAGGTAGTTGTAGAGAGTGATAAGGTCACCCCTGAGTCTCCTCTTCTCCAGGCTGAGCAACTCCAGCTCCCTCAGCCTCTCCTCACAGGGCTGTGTTCCAAACCCCTCACCAACTTTGTTGCTCTTCTCTGGACTCGTTCCAGCAAGTCAACATCCTTCCTAAACTGAGGGGCCCAGAACTGGACACAGGACTCAAGGTGCGGCCTAACCAGTGCAGTGTCCAGGGGCAGAATGACCTCCCTGCTCCTGCTGGCCACACTGTTCCTGATGCAGGCCAGGATGCCAGAGCTGTTTGGGAGCTGGCAAAGGAGAGACAAGAGTAATAACTAAAAATATATTTGTGTTTTATTTCAGCTGGCGTTTGAAACTATGAGTGTGATATCAGTTGTAACTAATTGTATACTGATTGGAATGTCTCCACAAGTGAATGCACTTTTCCCAGACTCAAAAATGGACCTTGTTCTGACTGTGGCATTGGTAGAGGTAAGTCTGCCTTCAAAAAACGCATGTGTTTCAGTATCAAATCACATGAACCTAAGTGGAAGTGATACCAGAAGTAGACAACCCCACCCTCCTAGCCCCTCTTATATTAAAAGGTAATTATTGTTTCTCTGTCAAAGAAGCATTTCAGAATCTTGGCTTTTGATTTTTTCTGTGTTTTTATGTGCTGTAAATGTTGTTGTCATACACAGTATCTTGGGAATGTATGGAAGAGTGTTGGTTGCTTCATGTATTTCAGCAATTTAACAGTGGCATTTCAAGAAGCAAAGTAACTACATTGTTGTGAACTCTGTGTTTCTCTACTTGGCTTGATGCTAGGGAGAAGTTCTTCATAGAAAGGGTGATTGGCCATTGGAATGGGCTGCCCAGGGAGGTGGTGGAGTCACCATCACTGGAGGTGTTTAGGAAGAGACTGGATGGGGTGCTTGTTGCCATGGTTTAGTTGATTCGATAGTGTTGGATGATAGGTTGGACTTGATGATCTCAAAGGTCTTTTCCAACCTGGTCTGGTCTATTCTATTCTATTCTATTCTATTCTCTCCTCTCCTCTCCTCTCCTCTCCTCTCCTCTCCTCTCCTCTCCTCTCCTCTCCTCTCCTCTCCTCTCCTCTCCTCTCCTCTCCGAACCTCTCCGAACCTCTCCGAACCTCTCCGAACCTCTCCTCTCCGAACCTCTCCTCTCCTCTCCTCTCCGAACCTCTCCTCTCCTCTCCTCTCCGAACCTCTCCTCTCCGAACCTCTCCTCTCCGAACCTCTCCTCTCCTCTCCTCTCCTCTCCGAACCTCTCCTCTCCAAACCTCTCCTCTCCGAACCTCTCCGAACCTCTCCGAACCTCTCCTCTCCGAACCGAACCGAACTGAACCGAACCTCTCCTCTCCGAACCTCTCCTCTGTCAGAGACCATACATAACCTTCTCTAATTCTAGCAAAGACAAATCTTCCCCTCTTTCTGTCTTTCAGTTACTGATAAGGTGTGCTTTCCTAATTTAAGGGCAAATCATAGCTGTTCCAATGCTATCCAAAAACAGCCCTTCTCCTACATCTCCTCTTTTCCTGGTTCTGTGTGACACACTCTTGAGTGCCATTCTTTACCACAGAGGGATGTCTATGGGCATTTTATGCAGTAAGTGAGACTGTAGCACTTTGCCTTTGTAGATCAAGTCATACAATCTTGCAAGAGGTTTTGTACCACAAGCTACCAACTTTCTGGAGTCCAAAAAAAAACTTCTCCAGAGTGAAACATATTTTATAATGTTTAAAAAAAAGTCTGAAAATGAGCACAAGGATTGATTTTTTTTCACTTCTGTTGGAGGGAATTTCCCTTGTGTTGACAGTTACACATTCTCAGTTACAGAAGCTAGTTGTTTTGGTGTTTTAATTGATAGTTGTGCATATTTCAGCTTAAAACTTTGATTACAATAGGTGGAAAGAGGAGAGGGTTACTGGATGCTGTGGGGCTATTAACAGCAGCAGTTTGGATTCATGACAGCTAAAAGAGGTGAAGTTATTTTTGCTTTCGCTTCCTGGTTATCTGTTACACTGGCTCTTTCTTTTATCTGGTGCATGATGAATCAGATTAGGGAATTGATCTGGGAGAAGCTGTCTGACCCAGTTCACTGGCAAAAGGGAGCAGGGCAGAAGGTAGCTGTGTGGAAGATGCACCACAGTGGTGTGCGACTGTGCCGGATTAAATCTGTGGGACTTCTGCACCACTGAGCCTTTCTTCTGTAAGTATTACTTTGTCCAGAGGAAGATCCCTAAACTATGGGAGAGGCACAAATCTTACATACTCTTTATGTTTACTGTATTTATTAATGATTCAATTGTGCATTTCAGTTACAAAGAGAAATTCAGGAACAGAATATGTCGCATTAAACCTCTAGGACAGACATAGTGCATCTTAAGTGCATTAGTGTCCAGGTGGGAAAAAAATCTGTTGGATGTGTCAGGGTATTGATGGAAAAGCATTTTAGATTAGCTAGTAGGAGTGCAGAAATGTGGTACAGGGGAATTAGTTTACTTTCTGGTGTTTTCTGCAGGTGAGGATGAGAATTTTGCAGTGTGTTTATGATGTTTTGACAGCCGCTTGGTTGGCAGCGTGACGATGTTAAACAGGAGAAACTTCCATTATTAGCCTATACTTTAAAATGTTCAGTTGATAGAGTAACCTACTTTTTATCAGATTCAAGAAACTGAGGCTCCAGTTGACTATTTATATATTTTTTGGTGCAAAAGTGAAGAGAAAAATCCAGAGGGACCTTGACAGGCTGGAGAGGTGGGCACAAGCCAACCTCATGAAGTTCAATAAGAGCAAGTGCAGGGTCCTGCATCTGGGTCGAGGCAATCCCAGGCACAAATCCAGGCTGGGCAGTGACTGGCTGGAAAGTAGCCCTGAGGAGAGAGACTTGGGGGTGCTGGTGGACAAAAAGCTCAACATGAGCTCTCAATGTGCACTTGCAGCCCACAAAGCCAATCAGATCCTGGGCTGTATCAGGAGAAGTGTGGCTTACAGGTCGAGGGAGGTGATCCTCCCCCTCTACTCAGCCCTGGTGAGACCCCACCTGGAGTACTGTGTCCAGTTCTGGAGCCCCTATTACAAGAGGGATGTGGAGGTGCTGGAAGGTGTCCAGAGAAGGGCCACAAGAATGATCAGAGGGCTGGAGCACCTCTCCTATGAGGACAGACTGAAGGAGTTGGGGCTGTTCAGTCTGCAGAAGAGAAGGCTTCCAGGTGACCTCATTGTGGCCTTCCAGTATCTGAAGGGGGCCTCCAGGAAGGCTGGGGAAGGACTTCTCAGGATCTCAGGTAGTGATAGGACTAGGGGGAATGGAATGAAGCTGGAGGTGGGGAGATTCAGGCTAGATGTGAGGAGGAAGTTCTTCACCATGAGAGTGGTGAAACCCTGGAATGGATTGTCCAGGGAGGTGGTCAAGGCCCCATCCCTGGGGGTGTTTAAGAGCAGGCTGGATGAGGCTCTGTCCAGCCTGATCTAGTGTGGGGTGTCCCTGCCCATGGCAGGGGGGTTGGAACTAGATGATCCTTGTGGTCCCTTCCAACCCTGAATGAAACTATGAAACTATGAAAAATCCCTGTTCATACCAAACCCAAGCACAGGTATTGTCAACGTCCTGGCACTTAAAAACGTTAGTACTTTTTTAGTAACAATACTAATGCTCTTTAAATGGAAGCATGTCTATATGGAAACATTTGACATCACTCAGTACAGGTGTAGTGAAGAACTGTGTGCAGTATTCTTATAAACATTTTGCATCTAGCCTCTATGAATTTATGCAAAAGAATTATTTTTTTTAATGAACAATAACTCCACTACTGTCTCCACTTCTGATGGGAATATCTATTGTGTAAGCAAAGGATGTGCTGGTTAGGCCACACCTCGAGTACTGTGTCCAGTTCTGGGCCCCTCAGTTTAGGAAGGAGGTTGACTTGCTGGAACGAGTCCAGAGAAGGGCAACGAAGTTAGTGAGGGGCTTGGAACACAGCCCTGTGAGGAGAGACTGAGGGAGCTGGGGCTGCTTAGCCTGGAGAGGAGGAGACTCAGGGGTGACCTTATTGCTCTCCACAACTACCTGAAGGGGGGTTGTAAACAGGCAGAGGTTGGTCTCTTCTCCCAGGCAGTCAACACCAGAACAAGAGGACACAGTCTCAGGCTGTGCCAGGGGAAGTTCAGGCTGGAGGTCAGGAGGAAGTTTTACACAGAGAGAGTGATTGCCCATTGGAATGGGCTGCCCGGGGAGGTGGTGGAGTCGCCGTCACTGGAGGTGTTCAGGAGGAGACTTGACAGGGTGCTTGGTTGCAAGGTTTAGTTGATGAGGTGGTGTTGGGTGATAGGTTGGACGCAATGATCATGAAGGTCTCTTCCAACCTGGTCTATTCTATTCTATTCTATTCTATTCTATTCTATTCTATTCTATTCTATTCTATTCTATTCTATTCTATTCTATTCTATTCTATAGAGAATAAAATATTTAAGCATTTAATAATCAATAATGGCAAGCAATAAAATTATGCTTAAGAATAATTTTTTATGTATGAAATCAGTAATTTGTTTTTTTCTGAACAGTTGACCTATTTTCATCTGCTTCCATGGCAACGTGATTTGAACCAGGAGCAGAGTCATGAAACTCTCCTCTTAATGTATGTATGCGAACTGAATGCAGCAAGTGCAGTTTTCAGGGAAGTAGATGAATGCCCTTAAAGCAGGAAATTATAAGCACTTATTAACATAATTTTAAGGTAGTTATATCCCATAGTATATTTAGTTCTTCAGGCTTTGTAGTAAACGCTTTGGAAATGAAGCACAGGTGCAAAGCAGAGCGTTACAAGCGAGCGTCTGCAGTTAGGTGAAAACTGTTCCAAATCACCTCTGACTTCTTACACAGAGTTGAAGTAAAAAAAGAGGAATTTACTCTCAATACCTCTGGAGTGTAGTGGGGGAAGTGGGTTAAAACAATGTGTAACCTTAATTCTGCAGTGCCTTTCTGTTTTCTTTGAAAACTGTTTGATTGAAAATTTTGTTCCTGATGAACAGGAAGAGGACAAGCGTGCGGCTGGGAGCTTTTTACCCATACCTGCTAATCTAAAGTACAGTTACTTTATTTTAAAAGCTAGATAGCCTGCTAGTTTTCTGTTCAGAAATGGTAACATAATATTTAGGAATATTTGACAGTGTTAAGTCTGGCAGCGTTTGAAGCTGAGTTATTACAACTAAAATACCTGATGGCAGTGGCAACATTTTGCCAATCAAAATGCAAGGCACTGCTGCAAATGTAGATCAGGGTTGGTGACATTTCTGTTTTCAGTTCACTGACTGCCATTTAAAAGTTGATTATAAGGACCAGAGAAGGGCAACAAAGTTGGTGAGGGGTTTGGCACACAAGCCCCATGAGGAGAGGCTGAGGGAGCTGGGGTTGCTTAGCCTGGAGAAGAGGAGGCTCAGGGGTGACCTTATTGCTCTCTACAACTGCCTGAAGGGAGATTGTAGACAGGCAGAGGTTGGTCTCTTCTCCCAGGCAGCCAGCACCAGAACAAGAGGACACAGTCTCAGGCTGCACCAGGGGAGGTTTGGGCTGGAGGTTAGGAAGAAGTTCTATACAGAGAGAGTGATTGCCCCTTGGAATGTGCTGCCCGGGGAGGTGGTGGAGTCACCATCATTGGAGGTGTTCAGGAGGAGAGTTGATGGGGTGCTTGGTTGCATGGGTTAGTTGTTTAGGTGGTGTTGGATTGGTTGATAGGTTTCATAGTTTCATAGTTTCATTCAGGGTTGGAAGGGACCACAAGGATCATCTAGTTCCAACCCCCCTGCCATGGGCAGGGACACCCCACACTAGATCAGCCTGGCCAGAGCCTCATCCAGCCTGCTCTTAAACACCCCCAGGGACGGGGCCTCGACCACCTCCCTGGACAACCCATTCCAGGGTTTCACCACTCTCATGGTGAAGAACCTCCTCCTCACATCCAGCCTGAATCTCCCCACCTCCAGCTTCATTCCATTCCCCCTAGTCCTATCACTACCTGGTCTCAATGATCTTGAAGGTCTTTTCCAACCTGGTCTGGTCTGGTCTGGTCTGGCCTATTCTATTCTATTCTACTCTACTCTATTCTATTCTATTCTATTCTATGCTATAAATATCCTGAAGGAGGGGAAAGGGAAGGGAGTAGCTTAGAATGGAAAGAACACTAGCATTGGCTTATAATTCTGGTAGTCAAAGGATTGAGTTAATTGCTAGTGTGTTTATGTATTGGTATACATAAAAATCTGTAAAATCTGAAGAACTCTGTGACATTATACTAAAGTGCTTTTGTACCTTTGACAGTTCTATTCTTTGCTTGTGATGGTTTTACCCCTGGATTTAATAACCGAGCCACACAAGATGAAGTAAGATTGTTATCTTCAATGAAGAGCTTTCAAATGCGGTTGTAGGTGGGGCATTACTGACTCAACTTCAGTGAAAGATATTACAAGAGTAGGATTTCTTCCTCCCCCCACCCCGGAGAGGATAAAAAAAATAAGAAAGATAGAAGAGAGAAACTCTGAATGTGGTTATTGTACCACTAGAGGGCTTAGTTGTATAACAGTGAAAAGTTTGCTTGAGAAATTTGCCCTGAGACAGCCTTCCGGAGGTGGATACCAGGCTACAAAGTTTAGACTGTTATGAACTACTTCTTTGTAATTCAGAAGGTGGAATTGGAGATTGTATCTCAGTCTACAACCAGACATAGAGGCTGATGGTTGTAAGAAAAGATTACAGGAAATAAATTGAAAATAGCTGATCAAATTATGCTTTTCAAGAGCTTTGCCATTTATTTGACCTATGCCTAAAGCACCTCTTTAACAGAACCATGCATCTTCTGACATCTAATTTCATCAGAGGTACACATGTCTTCATTTTGGCAATGCACACTAGCATGCAAGCTATTTCCTTGGGAATCTCCTTTAGCATGGAATGTGGCTCAATCACAGTGGCAGTGAGAATCCTGGTACAAGTATCCTCTCTTCCCTGTTCCTAAAAGCCTGAGTGGTGATGACAGGATGTAACATCTCTTTTTGGCACTCTCCAAGAGCCTCTCTTTTTGTTTTGAAACATTGTTTAGCAGTTGCTTGGCTCATCAGCACAGAATCTGTGGCACAGCTTTCCTGAAAACTGCTACTAGCTTTGGGGTTTGCTGTGCAGATGCACTTCAAATTCATTTTTGCAGAACTGGAGTTGTTGGTCTCCGCTGTTGGTTCTCTGCTTTTCTTTAGGGATCCTGCAAGTTCTGTTTAATGAGTGTTAAAATGTGAATTGGAGCTGTCATCCTGCGTTTCCTGACTGTCTTTAGCAGCTATGCAATCTCTAATGTAGATAGTTTCATAGTTTCATAGTTTCATTCAGGGTTGGAAGGGACCACAAGGATCATCTAGTTCCAACCCCCCTGCCATGGGCAGGGACACCCCACACTAGATCAGGCTGGACAGAGCCTCATCCAGCCTGCTCTTAAACACCTCCAGGGACGGGGCCTCGACCACCTCCCTGGACAACACATTCCAGGGTCTCACCACTCTCATGGTGAAGAACCTCCTCCTCACCTCCAGCCTGAATCTCCCCACCTCCAGCTTCATTCCATTCCCCCTAGTCCTATCACTACCTGAGATCCTGAGCAGTCCTTCCCCAGCCTTCCTGTAGGCCCCCTTCAGATACTGAAGGCCACAATTAGGTCACCTGGGAGCCTTCTCTTCTGCAGACTGAACAGCCCCAACTCCTTCAGTCTGTCCTCATAGGAGAGGTGCTCCAGCCCTCTGATCATCCTTGTGGCCCTTCTCTGGATACGCTCCAGCACCTCCACATCCCTCCTGTAATAGGGGCTCCAGATACTGCAGCTTCGTGTTTTCTCCCTCTCTAGGTATGCGGAGGTTTGTTTTGGCTGCTGTGGCCTTTTTGTTTTGTTCGGTGGGTTGTGGGGTTTTTTGTTGTTAGTTTGGTTTGATTTTATTCTTTGTTAATAAAAAGTGCATACAACTGCAGTTCTGGGCCCCTCAGTTTAGGAAGGAGGTTGACTTGCTGGAACGAATCCAGAGAAGAGCAACAAAGTTGGTGAGGGGCTTGGAACACAGCCCTGTGAGGAGAGGCTGAGGGAGCTGGGGTTGCTCAGCCTGGAGAAGAGGAGACTCAGGGGTGACCTTATCACTCTCTACAACTACCTGAAGGGAGGTTGTAGACAGGCAGAGGTTGGTCTCTTCTCCCAGGCATCCAGCACCAGAAGAAGAGGACACAGTCTCAGGCTGCGCCAGGGGAGGTTTAGGTTGGATGTTAGGAAGAAGTTCTATACAGAGAGAGTGATTGCCCATTGGGATGGGCTGCCTGGGGAGGTGGTGGAGTCACCGTCATTGGAGGTGTTCAGGAGGAGACTTGATGGGGTGCTTGGTGCCATGGGTTAGCTGTTTGGGTGGGTTGGATTTGTTGATGGGTTGGTCTTGATGATCTTGAAGGCCTCTTCCAACCTGGTTTGGTTTATTCTAAATAAAGGTTTATTCTAAAACTGTGGTATGTAATCAGCAGCTTTGCAGAGTTTCTGCTGGTAGCAATTAAACGACGAGGAGTCTACGCTGACAGGCTCTGTCCCTTCTAAATAACAACACCTTAAGGGAAAATTTTGTATTTTGAAACACAAAACCCCAGTAGCTGTTGAGATTTTATTTCCATTCTTGCTTACCTGTATCTCTTTTGCAGAAGAAACTGTCCCTCTGGAAGTTACCACACCAGTACAGTTCTTCTGTACCAGTCCTTCTGTCCAGATAATGCTTTTCTCATTTGGTGTAGTGTCTTGATATCTCCATGCAGTGACAAAACAAATGGTGGCATGAGTTGCCTTTCTGCTCCTAATAGTTATACATAAAGATTTGGGGTTGTTGGGGGTTTGCTGTGGTGGTTGTTTGTTGTTTTGGGTTTGTTTTTAGTTTTGTTTTTCCTGGCTGTTTCTAAAACCTGTGCACAACAGCGACTTCTCTCATGAATGTCCCTGACAGCTGTAAGACCCAGATGCCAAGTTCTGGCTCCCAAGCCTTGGACCTCTTCTTTGGCATCTTTTCTGGTCTTTTGGCTGGTTCCTTTGCTTGTTGCTGTGGCAGCTGTGGAGCTGATTGATGCAAAGCTAACTCATTTGGATTCTGCTTTATTTTTGGTGATGCCACTTCTCTCAGGCTTTGCTCTGTGAGAATTATCTGTATGCTTTTAAGATATGCTAAGACTGTGAATTCTTTAAAACTTTCAAATTGCTGTGATTACAAATATTTAATTTTAAAATGTAAATAAGAAAGTGTTCAGTTCTCATTATTAGGGAATAAAACCAGTCTGACTTTAAATAACAGTAATCCTCCATCCCTGATACATTGGTTTGGCACTAGCTGTCTGGGTAAGGAGAATGATAGCACTTCCATTGTATGAAATATTTCTGCAATTTTGTAGACAACAAGGGTGCCTGGGACATGGTTCCAGAGGGACCTTGACAGGCTGGAGAGGTGGGCACAACCCAACCTCATGAAGTTCAATAAGAGCAAGGGCAGGGTCCTGCAGCTGGGTCGAGGCAATCCCAGGCACAAATCCAGGCTGGGCAGTGACTGGCTGGAAAGGAGCCCTGAGGAGAGAGACTTGGGGGTGCTGGTGGACAAGAAGCTCAACAGGAGCTCTCAATGTGCACTTGCAGCCCGCAAAGCCAATCAGATCCTGGGCTGTATCAGGAGAAGTGTGGCTAGCAGGTCGAGGGAGGTGATCCTCCCCCTCTACTCAGCCCTGGTGAGACCCCACCTGGAGTACTGTGTCCAGTTCTGGAGCCCCTATTACAAGAGGGATGTGGAGGTGCTGGAAGGTGTCCAGAGAAGGGCCACAAGGATGATCAGAGGGCTGGAGCACCTCTCCTATGAGGACAGACTGAAGGAGTTGGGGCTGTTCAGTCTGCAGAAGAGAAGGCTCCCAGGTGACCTCATTGTGGCCTTCCAGTATCTGAAGGGGGCCTACAGGAAGGCTGGGGAAGGACTTCTCAGGATCTCAGGTAGTGATAGGACTAGGGGGAATGGAATGAAGCTGGAGGTGGGGAGATTCAGGCTAGATGTGAGGAGGAGGTTCTTCACCATGAGAGTGGTGAAACCCTGGAATGGGTTGTCCAGGGAGGTGGTCGAGGCCCCGTCCCTGGGGGTGTTTAAGAGCAGGCTGGATGAGACTCTGTCCAGCCTGATCTAGTGTAGGGTGTCCCTGCCCATGGCAGGGGGCTTGGAACTAGATGATCCTTGTGGTCCCTTCCAACCCTGAATGAAACTATGAAACTATGAAACTATGAAACTAACTTTTAAGAGATGTGCTTATAATCTGAAGACCAGCAAGTACTGGATGTGTTACTGTTGTGGGTTTAAGACTGGGTGTCTTAACCGTGGAGTTGAGAGTCCTCCAAGTACCAAAGTGGTGCAGGGAGGTGGACACCTGAAAGTGTAATGTTTCATTGCTTCATCCCATCATGCCTGCATCTCCCTTATATATACCGACAGCATGGGCTGTTTTGCCCCTTTCCCCCATCTCTTCTGCTCCCAGCCAGACCTTATATCTTGTGAGGGAGGTGTGTGGCCTGGCTTGGCCTTGGTAGAGCTAATTTATTCTGTGCAATTCAGGCCTGGTCATTTCAATACCTAGGAACTTTTTGTAGATGGAGACTATCGGAAGCATAACTGTCCAAAGGGTAGGAGAAAGAACAAACTAGGATAGACTAGACTAGGCAAGACTGCACTAGACAAGACTAGACTAGACTAGACTTGAATTGAATTGAATTGAATTGAATTGAATTGAATTGAATTGAATTGAATTGAATTGAATTGAATTGAATTGAATTGAATTGACCAGGTTGGAAAAGACCTTTGAGATCATCGAATCCAACCTATCATCCAACACCATCTAATCAACTAAACCATGGCACCAAGCGCCCCATCCAATCTCTTCCTAAACACCTCCAGTGATGGTGACTCCACCACCTCCATGGGCAGCACATTCCAATGGCCAATCACTCTTTCTATGAAGAACCTCTTCCTAACATCCAGCCTAAACCTCCCCTGGCACAGCTTGAGATTGAGTCCTCTTGTTCTGGTGCTGGGAGAAGAGACCAGCCCCCACCTGTCTACAACCTCCCTTCAGGTAGTTGTAGAGAACAAGAAGGTCTCCCCTGAGCCTCCTTTTCTCCAGGCTAAGCACCCCCAGCTCCCTCAGCCTCTCCTCGTAGGCCTTGTGCTCCATACCCCTCCCCAGCTTTGTTGCCCTTCTCTGGACACCTTCCAGCAACTCAACATCTTTCCTAAACTGAGGGTCCCAGCACTGGACTCAGGACTCAAAGTGTGGCCTAACCAGTGCTGAGTAGAGGGGCAGATCAAACTAGATCACAGCCCTTCCCTTTGGAATTATTAAAGCATATTTGCATAGAATTTAATAATTTGCCATAATTCATAAGCCATGTATTAACTTTCCAAAAACGCTCCAGAAAGATGCACTGCTGTTTACATGAGTAAATCAGTTCCATGCTGTAGCCACTTTTTGGTTTTTCCCATTTACAGTGTAAACATTAGTCACAAAAATCAGAGTAAATTCAATAATGTGAATGTGAACACCCAGATTTTACTCTATTTGCATAGTAAATCCAGAACTGATTTAGTGTTACTGATTTGTCTCTTAATGAGTATACAGTTTTGTGAGACCTTGGGAGTTAATTTCTAACATATTGATAATTTTCTTTTTATTAGCCAGTTGTAGATACGTTCCCAAATTAAAATTCTGTCCAGAGCCACCTCCAGATCTATCTGTTCCCTTAATAGCCTAAATCTTTATCCTTTGACTTCTGGAGCTGTTTTAATGTGGTTTCAGGGTTTTGAATCTTTGTGGATGCACATTTGAATCTAGGTTTTAGTGCTACAGGCTGGGGTCAGAGTGGCTGGAGAGCAGCCAGGCAGAGAGGGACCTGGGGGTGCTGGTTGATGGTAGGATGAACATGAGCCTGCAGTGTGCCCAGGTGGCCAGGAGGGCCAATGGCATCCTGGCCTGCATCAGGAACAGTGTGGCCAGCAGGAGCAGGGAGGTCATTCTGCCCCTGTACACTGCACTGGTTAGGCCACACCTCGAGTCCTGTGTCCAGTTCTGGGCCCCTCAGTTTAGGAAGGAGGTTGACTTGCTGGAACAAGTCCAGAGAACAGCAACAAAGTTGGTGAGGGGCTCGGAACACAGCCCTGTGAGGAGAGACTGAGGGAGCTGGGGCTGCTTAGCCTGGAGAGGAGGAGACTCAGGGGTGACCTTATTGCTCTCTACAACTACCTGAAGGGGGGTTGTAAACAGGCAGAGGTTGGTCTCTTCTCCCAGGCAGCCAGCACCAGAACAAGAGGACACAGTCTCAGGCTGCGCCAGGGGAAGTTCAGGCTGGAGGTCAGGAGGAAGTTTTACACAGAGAGAGTGATTGCCCATTGGGATGGGCTGCCCAGGGAGGTGGTGGAGTCACCATCATTGGAGGTGTTCAGGAGGAGACTTGACAGGGTGCTTGGTTACATGGGTTAGTTGATTAGGTGGTGTTGGGTGATAGGTTGGACGCGATGATCTTGAAGGTCTCTTCCAACCTGGTCTATTCTATTCTATTCTATTCTATTCTATTCTATTCTATTCTATTCTATTCTATTCTATTCTATTCTATTCTATTCTATCAAGACACAGATCACTGCCTTTGTTTTGCATAGGAGAGGCTTTTTTAATATTGGATACAATGAATGCTGGGAATTCTTTGACTTCTTGTGCACCTGTGATATGGGTGGAATCATAGAATCACCTGGGTTGGAAGGGACCTCAAAAAGTCCTCTAGTCTCAAGCTCCCTGCAGTGAGTAGTGACATCCTCAACCAGATCTGTTCAAATGTTGCTTCACATTAAGGATTTTCTTGTATTTGTGCTTTTTTCATCCCTGTGTTATTGCCTCTGGCTGTCTACCAGGGAGCACTGACAACTACTTAAACATGTATGCTTTCTTAACTTCCTGTAACTGCTGCCACTCTGTGCATCTGTTGCTTTTTAGGAGGTTTTTTTTTGGTCAGTGCTCAGTCAAGCCCTCTGTGAACTTAAAGCTGTCCTGGCTGTGTGCATACTCAGCAATTCCAAAGTTGATAATTCCCTGTTTTTTAATGTAAACCCAAAACCAACCAACCATCCAAACAAACAAAACAACCAACCAAATGAACAAAAAACCCACGAGGACCCAACAGGCCAAAACCCAACACATCCAATCCTGCTTTCTAGCTCACAAAACCAAAACTTCATTTCAGTTTAAATCAGTTTTAAGGATTGATACCATCTACCAATTGATTGGTTTTGCATTTGAAAAATAGTTAAATCCTCATAATGAACATTCTACTCTGGATGGCCACAGGAAAGCATATTGTAATTAATCACTGGTTAGGTCACACCTTGAGTACTGTGTCCAGTTCTGGGCCCCTCAGTTTAGGAAGGAGGTTGACTTGCTGGAGCGTGTCCAGAGAAGGGCAACAAAGTTGGTGGGGGGCTTGGAACACAGCCCTGTGAGGAGAGGCTGAGGGAGCTGGGGTTGCTTAGCCTGGAGAAGAGGAGACTCAGGGGTGACCTTCTTGCTCTCTACAACTACCTGAAGGGAGGTTGTAGACAGGCAGAGGTTGGTCTCTTCTCCCAGGCAACCAGTACCGGAACAAGAGGACACAGTCTCAGGCTGCACCAGGGGAGGTTTAGGCTGGAGGTCAGGAGGAAGTTTTACACAGAGAGAGTGATTGCCCATTGGAATGGGCTGCCCGGGGAGGTGGTGGAGTCACCATCATTGGAGGTGTTCAGGAGGAGACTTGATGGGGTGCTTGGTTGTATGGTTTAGTTGGTTGGGTTGTGTTGGATGATAGGTTGGATGCGATGATTATGAAGGTTTCTTCCAGCCTGGTCTATTCTATTCTATTCTATTCTATTCTATTCTATTCTATTCTATTCTATTCTATTCTATTCTATTCTATTCTATTCTATTCTATTCTATTCTGTTCCGTTCCATTCTATTCTATTCTATTCTATTCTATTCTATTCTATTCTATTCTATTCTATTCTATTCTATTCTGTTCCGTTCCATTCTATTCTATTCTATTCTATTCTATTCTATTCTATTCTATTCTATTCTATTCTATTCTATTCCGTTCCGTTCCATTCTATTCTATTCTATTCTATTCTATTCTATTCTATTCTATTCTATTCTATTCTATTCTATTCTATTCTATTCTATTCTATTCTATTCTATTCTATTCCATTCCATTCCATTCCATTCCATTCCATTCCATTCCATTCCATTCTACTCTAATTATTCATTTGGGGATTATTAAATATGTAAAGTGTTTATTACATTATTCCCCCCCTCCCCCAGTCACACTCTATTTGATTCAAGGTATCTGCACCCAATATTCTGAAATAAACCACTTTTACCAAGCAGTATGACACCATACCTGGAAAGAAAAATACCATGCAGAGACGAGGTAAACTGGTACCTTCATACACAATGTGTGAATTCCTCCAGCAGGAAAATAAAATGTCAGATAAAACCACATGAGTTTGTTAAAATGCTGTTTCTTCTTCTTCTTCTTTTTTTTTTTAATAGCTTCTGATGTTGAATAAATGCAAAGGTTATTCATATCTGTAGCTTCAAATTAAATCTTAAAATGCAAGGGAGAGAGTTTGACTGGGAAAATGTTACCTCAAATTTAAACAACTAATTAATTTTTCTTTTTGATGATGTTGTTTTTTTTTCCCCTGAGTTTTAGCCTAAGGAAGGGTAAATGGTACAAATATAATTATAAAGCTGGTGAGAGGTCTGGAGCACAGCCCTGTGAGGAGTGGCTGAGGGAGATGGGGTTGCTTAGCCTGGAGAAGAGGAGGCTCAGAGGAGACCTTATTGCTGTCTACAACTACCTGTAGGGAGGTTGTAGCCAGGTGGGGGTTGGTCTCTTCTCCCAGGCAGCCAGCACCAGAACAAGAGGACACAGTCTCAAGCTGTGCCAAGGGAGGTTTAGGCTGGATGTTAGGAAGAAATTCTTCACAGAAAGAGTGTTGGCCATTGGAATGTGCTGCCCATGGAGGTGGTGGAGTCACCATCCCTGGAGGTGTTTAGGAAGAGACTGGATGAGGCGCTTGGTGTCATGGTTTAGTTGATAGTGTTGGATGACAGGTTGGACTTGATGATCTCAAAGTTCTTTTCCAACCTGGTGAATTGTATTCTGTTCTATTTGGTGCATCAATTATACCAGTATATTTGCATGAATTAAAATTCTGACAAGCCTCTGAAGTGACATAGTCTGTTCTTGTACCAGAATATAAATATCTATAACGAACTCTACTGACCTAACTAGTAGTATGAATGTAGATGTTATTCCATATTGGGGTAGTTTTAGACTATGCCTTTAAATATTTCACAGATCTTGAGCAGAAAAGTAGTAAAAATGTAAACAAATCACTATTGGAGTCACTTCTTGATTAGGCAAGCTCTGAACATTTATAGTGTGCATTCTGTTGTTTTGGGAGGTGCCCTCTCTCCCTATTCATTTCCCAAGTTTCATAGTTTCATAGTTTCATTCAGGGTTGGAAGGGACCACAAGGATCATCTAGTTCCAACCCCCCTGCCATGGGCAGGGACACCCCACACTAGATCAGGCTGGACAGAGCCTCATCCAGCCTGCTCTTAAACACCTCCAGGGACGGGGCCTCGACCACCTCCCTGGACAACCCATTCCAGGGCTTCACCACTCTCCTGGGGAAGAACTTCCTCCTCACATCTAGCCTGAATCTCCCCACCTCCAGCTTCATTCCATTCCCCCTAGTCCTATCACTACCTGAGATCCTGAGAAGTCCTTCCCCAGCCTTCCTGGAGGCCCCCTTCAGATACTGGAAGGCCACAGTTAGGTCACCTGGGAGCCTTCTCTTCTGCAGACTGAACAGCCCCAACTCCTTCAGTCTGTCCTCATAGGAGAGGTGCTCCAGCCCTCTGATCATCCTTGTGGCCCTTCTCTGGACACGTTACTCAAAATGTTACTCAAAAAGTTACTCAAAATGGTTTCTGCATGCTTAGACTTAGAGCTTTAAATTCTCTGTGTTAGCAATTTAACCATCTTCACATACTAGATGGATTTTAGAGATTCCTTAGTACTGTTATGGGAGGGTGGGTATTTTAGTCCGGGTCAGCACTACATTTGAAAAGGTATTTCAGTTCTGATAAAGGATAATTTTTGGTGTGTTTTGTAGGGCACACTAAAGGGAGAGGGGGAACCAAAAACCCAAACAACCTCCCACACACAAAACAAAGAAAAGAAAGCCCAGCAAACCAAACCACCTCCAACAACAACATCAACAACCCCAACAAAACCAAACCACAAGCAAATAACCCCCAAAACCACACAGCAGCAACTGGAAGCTGTTTCAGTCTAGCAGACCTGTGGAACCAGTTTTCAGAGATGTTTTCATTGTATGCTTTTTGAAAAAGAAAGGCAAATTTATTTCTTTATTTTTTTTCCTGTTATACTTTCCCAGCTATAATTGATACATTCCATTCCTGCCTGCAGATATCTCCCTAGGGATTTGGTCCATTTGGTCTATGGAGGATAAACAAAGCAAAGTTGACTTAAAATAGTTTTAACAGATGCCAGAACAAGCAAAATAATGATTTTGCTTGATGGAGAAGAAATAAGTTGAAATGAGTCATCTGAGCAGTTAAGCAGTTTTTCACTCAGTATTGAGAGCTTTCTGAATTGTGCCCGCGGAACAAAGCCTGTTTTGTTGTTACATAGACACTGGTTTGCAATATAGTAAAACTAGGCTGCTGATCCTTTGAACCAAAAACACACTTTAAGTGAAGAAAAACATTTCAATCCTGGGTCAATAGAGGTAGTAATCATAGAATCAGGGAGGTTGGAAAAGACCTCAAAGATCATCAAGTCCAACCTGTCACCCAGCACCTCATGACTACTAAACCATGGCACCAAGTGTCACGTCTAATCCCCTCTTGAACACCTCCAGTAATGGTGACTCCACCACCTCCCTAGGCAGCACATTCCAATGGCTAATCACTCTTTCTATGAAGAACTTCTTCCTAACATCCAGCCTAAATCTCCCCTGGTGCAGCTTGAGACTGTGTCCTCATGTTCTGGTGCTGATTGCCTGGGAGAAGAGACCAACTCCCTCCTGGCTACAACCTGCCTTCAGGTAGTTGTAGATAGCAATAAGGTCTCCCCTGAGCCTTCTCTTCTCCAGGTTAAACAATCCCAGCTCCCTGTGTACATTACTGTATTGGCTGTTGGGAAAGTTGCCTAAGCACAAATAACTGGTCTGACAAAGACCAGTGTTCTGTTGCGTTTTCCACTTGTAGTCATGTTTTAAAGTATTTAAAGTATATGGAAAACATGTAATGATGGATTTAGAATCTGGTACAGGGCAATTAATTCCTTCTAATTATCTGATACACATTGATTGGTAAATGATAAGGTTCTTGTGAACTTTTAACTCTGCTTCTATAATGCAGCTAATATGGTGGTTTAAGTCTTGACTGTGGGGAGTAAACCTTGGGCAAAATACTGCATAAGAAGATGGGGTGTCATTTGCTCTGCTTTTCCTCTGCTTGGCACTGCATTGGCTCTGCAAGTCTCCTGTGTATACTTCAGAGTATTTTGAGCCAAATGTTTCAATAGTTATATCACACAGAAGCAAACAAAAACAAAACAGGCAAAACAGCAGAGCCAGAAACTCCAATGGGGTCACATGAGCTGCTCTCTTCCCCTGCAGTTTCAAGTTAGTGTATTTATTAAAGCACAGGTTACTCTTCTTGTCTTAACATCTAGAAGATCATTCCAGTGACCATGAAATAATTGAGTTTTCAATATGCAGTCAAGCTAAGAGGGGCAGCAACAAAACCTCCACTCTGGACTTCTGGAGGGCAGACTTCAGGTTACTTAGGTGAAGGGAGTGTGGGTAAGCAGCAGCGCTTTTTGAGCAGGGCCAGTGGCGCAATGGATAACGCGTCTGACTACGGATCAGAAGATTCTAGGTTCGACTCCTGGCTGGCTCGGCTGCTCTTTTTCATGGAACAGGTCATCCTGAGTGCATTAACACAGCACTTAGAGGATGGCCAAGGGATCAGGCTCAGCCAACATGGATTTAGGAAGGGCAGGTCCTGCCTGACCAACCTGATCTCCTTCTATGAGCAGGTGACTGCCTGGTGGATGTGGGGAGGCCTGTGGATGTAGTTTACCTGGACCTCAGCAAGGCCTTTGACTCCATCCCCCATAGCAAATTCCTGGCCAAGCTGTCAGCCCATGGCTTGGACAGCAGCACTCTGAGCTGGGTTAGGAACTGGCTGAATGGCCGAACCCAGAGAGTGGTGGTGAATGGTGTCACATCCAGCTGGTGGCCAGTCAGTAGTGGAGTCCCCCCGGGATCAGTGCTGGGCCCCATCCTCTTTAACATCTTTATTGATGATCTGGATGAGGGCATTGAGTCTATCATCAGTAAATTTGCTGATGACACCAAGCTGGGGGCAGGAGTTGATCTGCTGGAGGGTAGAGAGGCTTTGCAGAGAGACCTCTACAGGCTGGGCAGATGGGCAGAATCCAACAGCATGAGATTTAACACATCCAAGTGCCGGGTTCTGCACATTGGCCACAACAACCCCATGCAGTGCTACAGGCTGGGGTCAGAGTGGCTGGAGAGCAGCCAGGCAGAGAGGGACCTGGGGGTGCTGGTTGATGGTAGGCTGAACATGAGCCTGCAGTGTGCCCAGGCAGCCAAGAGGGCCAATGGCATCCTGGCCTGCATTAAGAACAGTGTGGGCAGCAGGAGCAGGGAGGTCATTCTGCCCCTGTACACTGCACTGGTTAGGCCACACCTCGAGTACTGTGTCCAGCTCTGGGCCCCTCAGTTGAGGAAGGAGGTTGACTTGCTGGAACGAGTCCAGAGAAGGGCAACGAAGTTGGTGAGGGGTTTGGAACACAGCCCTGTGAGGAAAGACTGAGGGAGCTGGGGCTGCTTAGCCTGGAGAGGAGGAGACTCAGGGGTGACCTTATTGCTCTCTACAACTACCTGAAGGGGGGTTGTAAACAGGCAGAGGTTGGTCTCTTCTCCCAGGCATCCAGCACCAGAACAAGAGGACACAGTCTCAGGCTGCGCCAGGGGAAGTTCAGGCTGGAGGTCAGAAGGAAGTTTTACACAGAGAGAGTGATTGCCCATTGGGATGGGCTGCCCGGGGAGGTGGTGGAGTCGCCGTCACTGGAGGTGTTCAGGAGGAGACTTGACAGGGTGCTTGGTTACATGGGTTAGTTGATTAGGTGGTGTTGGGTGATAGGTTGGACGCGATGATCTTGAAGGTCTCTTCCAACCTGGTTTATTCTACTCTATTCTATTCTATAACTCAGAAGGTACCATGTGAAATAGCCCTTAAAAACAAAGGGGTCCAGGAGGGCTGGACCTACTTCAAGAAAGAATTCTTGAAGGCGCAGGAACAGGCTGTGCCAATGTGCTGGAAGATGAGAGGCTGGGGTAGAAGGCCAGCCTGGCTGGGCATTGAACTTCTGGGTGAATTAAGAGAAACAAAGAGGGTGTATCATCTTTGGATGAAAGGTGAGGAAACCCATGGAATGTTTAAAGATGTTGCTAGGTCATGCAGGAAAAAAATTAGAGAGGCAAAGGCCCATTTATAGCTTAGACTAGCCACTGCTGTGAAGGGCAACAAAACAAGCATGCTAGAAATACATTAATAGGGATGTTAGGAAGAAGTTCTTCACAGAAAGAGTGATTGGCCATTGGAATGGGCTGCCCAGGGAGGTGGTGGAGTCACCATCACTGGAGGTGTTTAGGAAGAGACTGGATGGGGCACTTGGTGCCATGGTTTAGTTGATTAGATGGTGTTGGGTGATAGATTGGACTTGATGATCTCAAAGGTCTTTTCCAACCTGGTCTATTCTATTCTAGTCTAGTCTAGTCTAGTCTAGTCCATTCTATTCTATAATCGTTGTTGTCCAAGTTCATCTCTTTAAAGGAAGCCAATGAAGCAGAAACAGTAGCTGTGATCAGTGCTGTCAAAGTTGTTTTTCAATAGTTGCTTGAAGGTAATGCTTCTAGGTTTTACATTGTTTGTTATTCTTTGAAGATGCTGTTTGGATAGATCCTGTGGTCAGGGATGTGCTTCATCCACATATGGACTTCATTTTAGGGGGAACAAAAAAGCCTTTTGGTGGGAACAGCTTATTTGATTTGTTTCCCCCCGACAGTGCTGCACAGTGATCAGGGTGCAAGAAAGATGTGTTATGTTTTCAATTACATTCTGGGGAATGTTTTGTAGAACAAAAAGACTAAACATGAGAGACCTGAAGCAGCAGGTTTCTTAGAGGTTCACTGTGAGAAGCTATCGTTATCCATTTGTCTTTTGTTCTCAGCTTTCTTCCAGGGACAGACTGTTGGATGTTTGCATGTTCTTTACTCAAGTAACAGTATTGCATTTATTTTCATAACTTTCTAAATGCAGCTTTCACATTCTGCAATCTTAAAACCACTGTCAAATGAGTAAGGCAAAGGAAAATGGTCTGGTTTGAGGTGAGGGCAAAGATAAAGCTTCACCACATGTTTTCTGGGTAACCTAGAGTCTGACACTACTGTCAGCACCAACTTCTTCAGAGAGCATTGTTGTTAGGCCCAGCAAGTGGTTTGCAGGCTTTTCTCATGCAGAGCTGTGCAGACAACTGAACAATGACACACCTTTCAGTGGGCAGAAATCAAATGAGGAATGAACTTGGAGTGAAGGACAATAAGCTCTGGGAATGGCTGCTCTGGGAATGGCTGCTCTGGGAATGGCTGCTGTGCTTCTGCAGGAGTGATTGCCTTTCCCCAGTCAGTGCCACTAGGCAGAGACTGAACGCTATGGGTTTGAGGAATGCTGAGCACTGGTGCAAAGTGCATGATGGCAAGGGGAGAAAGGTGTCATGCACTGTGACGTGCATCTGAGGGCAAAAGTGAATTTAGGCTGTGCAAGGAAGAGCTGAGGCGCAGCATGTAGGATCTGTCCTTCCTAATCTGGGCTCCTCAGTTTAGGAAGGAGGTTGACTTGCTGGAGCGTGTCCAGAGAAGGGCAACAAAGTTGGTGAGGGGCTTGGAACACAGCCCTGTGAGGAGAGGCTGAGGGAGCTGGGGTTGCTTAGCCTGGAGAAGAGGAGACTCAGGAGTGACCATATAACTCTCTACAACTTCCTGAAGGGAGGTTGTAGACAGGCAGAGGTTGGTCTCTTCTCCCAGACTACCAGTACCAGAACAAGAGGACACAGTCTCAGGCTGCAGCAGGGGAGGTTTAGGCTGGAGGTTAAAAGGAAGTTTTACAGAGAGAGAGTGATTGCCCATTGGAATGGGCTGCCTGGGGAGGTGATGGAGTCACCATCACTGGAGGTGTTCAGGAGGAGACTTGATGGGGTGCTTGGTTTCATGGTTTAGTTGATAAGGTGTTGTTCGATGATAGGTTGGACACGATGATCTTGAAGTTCTCTTCCAACCTGGTCTATTCTATTCTATTCTATTCTATTCTATTCTATTCTATTCTATTCTATTCTATTCTATTCTATTCTATTCTATTCTATTCTGTTCTGTTCTGTTCTGTTCTATTCTATTCTATTCTATTCTATTCTATTCTGAGTAGGATAGGATATAGACCTGGTGGTTAGGAGTCCTTCTGCAAAGGTGTGGAGTTTGTTTCCTCTTTCATATGCTTAACACTGAATTCCTAGTAATGCATGAGGTTCTTCCTGACATCTCAGCAAACAGGTGTTCAAGGCATTTTCTTTGTTGCTGTTTTGGACTTTTGTTGAAGCAGCTCTGCTGCTGGTTCTGTCCGTTGCTCTATCTTGCCTGTAATATTGCCACAGAACTGCCTGAGCATCTGCTGACAAAGAGCTTTTGGAGTGGTAGCTCATACAATTCCTGGTGAACAGCAAAAACAAACAGGGTCCTGTAAAGGGACATATTTTACATGAATTACTTTTATCAGCAAATATATGACTGCTTTACAGCCTTTCCACATTATCTATTTACAAGTGTGAAATAATTCAGAGTACTCATAAGTACTTCTTAAAAGCTCTTTGTAAATGTGTGACTTTCCAGTGGATGGATTTTGGGTTCAGGACTGCATTGCCCTTTTTTGTCTTTTATTAAGAAGGTGAAAATTAAGATCCAAATCTATTTGTGGCATCTGATGCTCAAGTATGCAGGCAAAGGGTAGCAGACAGTCTCATGTAATACTGGAGGGAATAGGGAACGAAACTGTTGTTTCTCTGTGTTTTGTAAACAGCACAAGGCCTGGGCTCTGAAAGATTGCTTGTTCTCCAAGCTACCAATGAAATCATTAAATAGTAATTCTCAGAAATGAGAAATTGAATTTATTTCAACCTTCTTCCTTTTTTTTTTCAATAGAAACAAGGCACTTTAATTTCCTTGTCTACTTGGTGTGCTGACACACAGTATTTATTTTTTTTTCTTCCTGAAAAAGGGACTATCCCAGCAGAAACTGAAGCAAAATTAAAGGCATTTGATTATTTTAATCAGTGGGAGTGTTTTATAATGCTCTTGGTCTGATAACTAACATAAAGTTAGTTGTATAAACTAATTCTTGCTCTGGTTAGGCCACACCTTGAGTCCTGTGTCCAGTTCTGGGTTCCTCAATTTAAGAAGGACATTGAGATGCCTCAACGTGTCCAGAGAAGGGCAATGAGGCTGGGGAGGGGTCTGGAGCACAGCCCTGTGAGGAGAGGCTGAGGGAGCTGGGATTGTTTAGCCTGGAGAAGAGGAGGCTCAGGGGAGACCTTCTTGCTCTCTACAACTACCTGAAGGGTGGTTGTAGACCGGTGAAGGTTGGTCTCTTCTCCCAGGCAACTAGCACCAGAACAAGAGCACACAGTCTCAAGCTGTGCCAGGGGAAGTTTAGGCTGGAGGTGACGTGAAAGTTCGTCACAGAAAGAGTGAATGGCCACTGGAATGTGCTGTCCAGCGAGGTGGTGGAGTTACCATCACTGGAGGTGTTCAGGAGACTTGATAGGGTGCTTGGTTGCATGGTTTAGTTGATTAGGTGGTGTTGGATGATAGGTTGGACATGATGATCTTGAAGGTCTCTTCCAACCTGGTCTATTCTATTCTATTCTATTCTATTCTATTCTATTCTATTCTATTCTATTCTATTCTATTCTGTTCTGTTCTAACCTGCTGGGGCTTGCTAACAAGCAGTTCATGCACGTTGTTAGACTGATTTCCTGCATTGCTGGTAGTTAACATTTTATGGAATGGTAATAAAACAACCTAAATTTTTTTTCATGGATAGAATTAATGGACAGACAGAAAACACTTGCAAGAAAAAGAAAAATTAATAGATAATTTTATAGCTTCTTACAGCTCTATGAAAAAATGAGAATGAGGGCTCACCCAGATGGAAAAGTAATACTACTAGTCTGTTGAAATAGCATAGTAATTACCTGGGCTAACCTCTGAAAACTTGCAATAAAAGTATATCCAAAGGAGTGAACAGTTCCAGATGCTGAATAATTTTGTTCATATCTCCCTTTGCACTATTTCTATGACTGATTTATTCTGCAAACCTGTTCTTTACCTCTGAGAGAAATACAGACGAGGAAGAGTGGAGTATGACATGAACCTGAAAGTTCCAGGGTGACTAGGGTGAGAGACTCAGCCCTATGGCTTAATTCTCTGGGTAATTCTTGGGTTGCCTCATAGAGCTATTGTGACACTACATATATCAAATACTTTTAAGATGTTTGAATGATCCTCTTTCCACTAAGCTGAGAAGAATGGAAGAGAAAGGCTAAAGCTATTATTGTGTTTATTATTTGCTCCTATGAAGGCTGTTGCTGGTTACTTTTCCTGTTCTCAAAGTAAACATGGCAATCCTTTCATGGTTGTGTAATGCCACTTTTAATATAGAACAGAATGCATGACTCAAACTTACCACCTACTTTCGAAAGGAAAAGATAGCTTGGTCTCCCACAGGCATTTGGAGGAGGGTCCTTGATAGCTTTATGCATATTGTAAGTCTTTCACAAGTCAACATGCTTTTACCAAAGGGAAGTAATGTCTGACCAGCCTGATATCCTTTTATGAGGCCCTAGCCAGGTGGATAGATGATGGTAGAGCAGCAGATGTGGTTTATCTTGATTTCAGGGAAGCATTTGACACCGTCTCCCACAGCATCCTCACAGCTAAACTGAGGAAGTGTGGTCTGGGTGATTGGGTTCTGAGGGGGATTGTGAACTGGTTGAAGGAAAGAAGGCAGAGAGTTGTGGTCAATGGGACAGAGTTTGGTTGGAGGTCTGTATCTAGTGGAGTCCCTCGGGGGTCAGTACTGGGACCAGTGCTGTTCAATATATTCATCAGTGACCTGGATGTCAGAACAGAGTGCATTGTCAGCAAGTTTGCTGATGACACAGAACTGGGTGGAGTGGCTGACACACTGGAGGGTTGTGCTGCCATTCATTAAGATTTAGACAGGCTAAAGAGTTGGGCAGCACAAAATTGAATGAAATTCAACAAGGATAAGTGTGGAGTCTTGCCCCTGGGAAAGAACAACTCCATGTATCATTTTAGGTTGGGCACTGAGCTGTTGGAGAGCAGTGAATGGTAAAAGGACCTGGGGGTCCTAGTGGGTGGAAGGTTGACCATGAGCCAGCAATGTGCTCTTGTGGACAAGAAGACCAATGCCATTCTGGGTTGTATTTGAAGGGGAGTGGTTAGTAGGTCAAGAGAGGTTCTCCTCCCCCTCTACTTTGCCCTGGTGAGGCTGCATCTGGAATATTGTGTCTGGTTCTGGGCCCCTCAGTTCAAGGAGGACAGGGAATTGCTTGAAGAAGTCCAGTGCAGAGCCACAAAAATGGTGATGGGAGTGGATCTTCCTTACGAGGAGAGCCTGAGGGATCTGGGGCTCTTTAGCATAGAGAAGAGGAGACTGAGAGGTGACCTCATCAAGGTTTACAAATACGTAAAGGGTGAGTCCCGAGAGGATGGAGCCAGGCTCTTCTTGGTGGTGCCCAGTGACAGCACAAGGGGCAATGGGTGGAAGTTTAGGCATAGGAAGTTTCATGTAAATATGAGTGGAGCACTGGAAGAGGCTGCCCAGGGAAGTTGTGGAGTCTTCCTCTCTGGAGATACTCAAAGCTCACCTGGATGCATTCCTGTGTAATCTGGTGTAGGTGATCCTGCTCTGGCAGAGGGGTTCAACTAGATGATCTTTCAAGGTCCCTTCCAGCCCCTAACATTCTGTGATTCTGTGATTCAGTTTTTATCTGCAGGATAAACTGTTCATGGAGGCAGCATTTGCAATTTATAATTTTCATTCACAGCTGCTTTATTTCCTATTCTTGATTGCTGTCAGGATCTTCAATTCATCTGTGACAAAAGAGTCACATATCTCAAGTTAAAAATAAAGTACCTTTGCCAATTTTAGCTGCCTGTAAATACCACCTGAATTCTGGTGGGGAGTTCCAGCCATTTCACTGCTTCTTTTTTTTGCCTCTGTGATTGCATATTTAGAATAAACCTTTATTTAGAATAAACCAAACCAGGTTGGAAGAGACCTTCAAGATCATCAAGACCAACCCATCTACCAGTCCAACCCACCCAAACAGCTAACCCATGGCACCAAGCACCCCAGCAAGTCTCCTCCTGAACACCTCCAATGATGGTGACTCCACCACCTCCCCAGGCAGCCCATTCCAATGGGCAATCACTCTCTCTGTATAGAACTTCTTCCTAACATCCAACCTGAACCTCCCCTGGCGCAGCCTGAGACTGTGTCCTCTTGTTCTGGTACTGGCTGCCTGGGAGAAGAGACCATCATCCGCCTGTCTACAACCTCCCTTCAGGTAGTTGTAGAGAGTGATAAGGTCACCCCTGAGTCTCCTCTTTTCCAGGCTAAGCAGCCCCAGCTCCCTCAGTCTCTCCTCATAGGGCTTGTGTTCCAAATCCCTCACCAACTTTGTTGCTCTTCTCTGGACTCGTTCCAGCAAGTCAACCTCCTTCCTAAACTGAGGGGCCCAGAACTGGACACAGTACTTGAGCTGTGGCCTAACCAGTGCGGTGTACAGGGGCAGAATGACCTCCCTGATCCTGCTGGCCACACTGTTCCTGATGCAGGCCAGGATGCCATTGGCCCTCTTGGCTGCCTGGGCACACTGCAGGCTCACAAGTTGCTCTCATTCTAAAGTGGAGGGATGTAACCAGTTAATGCAAGTGCTAGCTTACTTTTTTCTGTTTTGCTTTTCAGGTCTCTCAAGCATCTAGCTTGACCTGCTTGCAAGTTAATCCTAGAATGGGAGTATATAGTTTCCCTTAATTTGGGCATTGACAAAAGAAAGAATGCTTTGTTCATCTTTTGGCTTTTAAAGCTCACATTTTCCTCCTCCTTGAAAACATTCTTTATTGCATGCTTTACTAACAGAAGTTCAGAAGAACACTGGGATGGGTCAGATCCCTTTGCTCATGAACATGACTTTAGGGTGCACCTGAGCATTTATTATATAGCAACATCTTAACTGAATTGAGCTATATAATGTGTTAATGATTTTCTTAAGCAATTCCAGTGTGTTGTTTATTTGTTGTTGGTTTTTCTACTGCATGTTAATGATATGTAAGCAGGTGGGATCTGGATTTAGACCATTTTTTAAAGCCACTCCAAGCTAATTGCATTTTACAAGGGCTATATGGTACCTGCTAGGGACTACCACACATTCAACAAGGTGTTAAATTTGTCTTCCTTTGGTACATTTTCTTGGTATTTACCTGTTCAGTTAAAGGTGGCTACCTATGCTCAAGTCCTCAGCTCATCATGTAAAATGTTTTGTCTTCTGTATGACTCATCTCTGCAGATTGGATGTCCTTTCTTTGAAGTTCTTTTCAAAAGCTTCCTTTTGGTTCCTTTGGTTCCTTTTGGGGGGTGATAAGCAAGAGCAAAACTGGACAATAAAAAAAAAATACCACCAGTTCCACTGCAGGGACACCCCACACTAGATCAGGCTGGACAGAGCCTCATCCAGCCTGGGCTTAAACACCCCCAAGGGACAGGGCCTCGACCACCTCCCTGGACAACCCATTCCAGGCTCTCACCACTCTCATGGTGAAGAACCTCCTCCTCACATCCAGCCTGAATCTCCCCACCTCCAGCTTCATTCCATTCCCCCTAGTCCTGTCACTACCTGAGATCCTGAGAAGTCCTTCCCCAGCCTTCCTGTAGGCCCCCTTCAGATCCTGGAAGGCCACAATTAGGTCACCTAGGAGCCTTCTCTTCTGCAGACTGAACAGTGTTGCAATAGGCTCACAAACCTTGGATTAGTGTCTTGTACACCAGTGAGACTGATGTTGTTGTTGAAGCTGCTGAGTGTGTTTAGGCTGTAATAATGTCTGCACCATTACTTACCACAAGAATTCCAGAAGCACATCCTGTGCTTACATTGGTAAGACACTTTGGGTTGCTGAATTTAAGGATAGAGGAGGAGGAAAGCACTTGTTAACTGAAATGTGTGCACTTTCTTCTCTATGGGGATCAGTTGGCTCCCACCTATTTGTATATTCATAACACATATCGCTAGCATCATCATTTTTCTCCGCTGTCACTTCATGACAACAAAGGAGGTGAAGCAGTGCCTTGGAAATGGTGTTTATAACTACCAGAGCAGCACAACAAAACAAGCAGTCTTTCCCTATTGCACTGGATTTCTTTTGTCTTTGTAAGAGAAGGAAAGGGCTCTTTGGTATTTTTCCCAGATCAAAGTATGTAGATGTGGTATATTTTCACTTAAGCTTTTACACACACCTTCTTTTGTTGCTTTAGAACCTCCTATACTGTACTTCCTAGATGCATTAGCTCTATCCACTCTGTTTGTTTATGCAACTCCTTTCATGACCTGTTTGACTGCTAGACAGACTTGATTGACAGTGCTTCCTCTTAGACATGCTAGACGTGAATGCTCAGGAAGCACTTGTATAAATTTAAAGTACCTTCTGATGCCAGTCTGAGAAACTCTAAACAAAAATAAACCCCCAAAATCAGTCCCAGTAGCATTACCATTCATAGTGAAGGGAAGAAAACCAGAAACAGTATTTTGAAATGTGAGCTTCTAAAAATCCCTTCAGTTGACTGAAACCTGTATATATAAATAAATCCCCAAAGAACTCAGTAGCCTGTATCACACACATGCATTTCTATAGTTAGTATCATAGTATCATTCAGGGTTGGAAGGGACCACAAGGATCATCTAGTTCCAACCCCCCTGCCATGGGCTGGGACACCCCACACTACATCAGCCTGGCCAGAGCCTCGTCCAGCCTGGGCTTAAACACCTCCAGGGACGGCACCTCGACCACCTCCCTGGACAACCCATTCCAGGGTCTCACCACTCTCATGGGGAAGAACCTCCTCCTCACATCCAGCCTGAATCTCCCCACCTCCAGCTTCATTCCATTCCCCCTAGTCCTATCACTACCTGAGATCCTGAGAAGTCCTTCCCCAGCCTTCCTGTAGGCCCCCTTCAGATACTGGAAGGCCACAATTAGGTCACCTGGGGGAGCCTTCTCTTCTGCAGACTGAACAGCCCCAACTCCTTCAGTCTGTCCTCATAGGAGAGGTGCTCCAGCCCTCTGATCATCCTTGTGGCCCTTCTCTGGACACGTTCCAGCACCTCCACATCCCTCTTGTAATAGGGGCTCCAGAACTGGACACAGTACTCCAGGTGGGGTCTCACCAGGGCTGAGCAGAGGGGGAGGATCACCTCCCTCGACCTGCTAGCCACACTTCTCCTGATGCATCCCAGGATCTGATTGGCTTTGCGGGCTGCAAGTGCACATTGAGAGCTCATGTTGAGCTTTTTGTCCACCAGCACCCCCAAGTCTCTCTCCTCAGGGCTACTTTCCAGCCAGTCACTGCCCAGCCTGGATTTGTGCCTGGGATTGCCTCGACCCAGATGCAGGACCCTGCCCTTGCTCTTATTGAACTTCATGAGGTTGGCTTGTGCCCACCTCTCCAGCCTGTCAAGGTCCCTCTGGATGGCCTCCCTTCCCTCCAGCGTGTCTGCTGCACCACACAGCTTGGTGTCATCAGCAAACTTGCTGAGGGTGCACTCAATGCCTCTGTCCATGGCACCCACAAAGATGTTGTTTCTTCCCCTCTGTTTCTCCCCCTCTGTTTAATGTTGTTTCTGTTGTTTCTTCCCCTCTGTTTAATGTCACAAGGCTCGTTATGAGCTTTGGCGGCACTTAGTAATATGTACTCCTTGATGTGAGAATTGATAAAGGCTATTCTCTGTAGATGGCATGTCAGGAATTTATTTTCAGAAAGCTCTGGTGTGTATATTTACATCTTCTAAAAACAAAGACTTAAGTAAAAGGAGGTAGTAGATGCTAACATGAGGATTATTTTGGTTTGCTGGTAAACCACGTGATAATGATTGCAGTGAGTGCAGTTCTTCACTGGAATAAAAGCTCCTCTCCCTTCATCTTCTCCAAACAAAGCCCAATACCCTGATTTCAACCGAGACCGTTTAAGGAGGTTGTCTCATTGTTAAACTGGTTAGAGAAATTTTAAGAGATCTCCTTTATGAAGAGAGGGTCATACTTTTATGGCTTCAATAGTGCTTTTTGTGTGGTTTCACTTTCATGAAAACCTATGAATTCTGGCTTGATTTCATCAAAGGTTCAGGTTTTGATTCCGCTACCAAAAGATATCAGTGTACTGCTCCATACCATACAGATGATCCTTGAAATTAGTAACATGTGTCACATGAAACCTTCATACACTGTTTGGGAGGGCAATAGACTATCAAACAGAATGCCGTGGAGGGGTTCAGAAGTTGCTTCACTGTCCTAAGATGGTTTCTGTTTAAGAAGGACATCGAAACACTTGAGCGTGTCCAGAGAAGGGCAACAAGGCTGGGGAGAGGCCTTGAGCACAGCCCTATGAGGAGAGGCTGAGGGAGCTGGGATTGTTTAGCCTGGAGAAGAGGAGGCTCAGGGGTGACCTCATTGCCCTCTACAACTACCTGAAGGGTGGTTGTAGCCAGGAAGGGGTTGGCCTCTTCTCCCAGGCAACCAGCACCAGAACAAGGGGACACAGTCTCAAGCTGCACCAGGGGAGGTTTAGACTCGAGGTGAGGAGGAAGTTCTTCACCGAGCGAGTCGTTCGTCATTGGAATGTGCTGCCCAGGGAGGTGGTTGAGTCATCGACCCTGGAGGCGTTCAAGGGGAGCTTGGACGTGGCACTTGGTACCATGGTCTAGTCATGGGGTCTGTGTTGATAGGTTGGACTCGATGATCCTCAAGGTCCTTTCCAACCTAAGTGATACTGTGATATTGTGATACTGTTTGGAAGATTTGTCACTTCTGAAGGAACATGTTTAGCTTAATCATTAGAAGGAATGTATCAGGAGGTCAGGAGGAAGTTTTACACAGAGAGAGTGATTGCCCATTGGAATGGGCTGCCCGGGGAGGTGGTGGAATCGCCATCACTGGAGGTGTTCAGGAGGAGACTTGATAGGGTGCTTGGTTGCATGGTTTAGTTGATTAGGTGGTGTTGGGTGATAGGTTGGACGCGATGATCTTGAAGGTCTCTTCCAACCTGGTTTATTCTATTCTATTCCATTCTATTCTATTCTATTCTATTCTATTCTATTCTATTCTATTCTAAAAGTATCACATAACAAAATCTTTGAGCTGCTTGTTTGCCATTAAATGTTAAGTCTGAACAATCTGGAAATAATTAAATTCTGTAGCTGTATTCACATCGTAAGTTAATGCCTCAAAATTGTCCTGACAGCTCAAGTTATGTTTATCATGTTTATCAAACTAATTAAGGTCCAAAGTGATATAGTTGTGTACTGTGACTGTATGGTTGCTTTTTTTTTTATTAAAGCTTTTACTAGCTCTTGCCATAGGATACAGTTGATTTCTACCACAATTTATAGGAAGAAATGTCTGCCATCACGTTTTATGTTGTTCACGGTGGTAATGTGATCGGTGCATTATCATTGATCAATTTTACTACAGACATGTACCTCATAGAATCATAGAATCAATAAGGTTGGAAAAGACCTCAGAGATCACCAAGTCCAACCTGTCACCCAACACCTCATGCCTAACTAAACCATGGCTTCAAGTGCCATGTCCAATCCCCTCTTGAACACCTTCAGGGATGGTGACTCCACCACCTCCCTGGTTAGGACATTCCAATGGCCAACAACTCTCTCTGTGAAGAACTTTCTCCTCACTGCAAGCCTAAACTTCCCCTGGCGCAGCTTGAGACTGTGTCCTCATCCCCTCATCAACATTGTCTGATAGGTTTAACAAGCAAGGGACATTTAGAAGATGTTGAAGCAAGCAGTGCAGTACTGAAAGTTTGAGAGCATAATTATATATTTAAAAGTAAAAAATATTCTGCGTGTTCTAAAACACTGTGAAACACACCCCCCCCATTAACACACCTGATAGGCAGCACAGTGAGTAAGACATAATGCTGCACATTGCTATAGTTCTGTTAAACCAGGAGGTTCATGTGTCTTAAATTTGCATAGTTTCAGTGTGTATTTGTATATACCTGGATAATATACTTCACAGTATCACAGTATCACTTAGGTTGGAAAGGACCTTGAGGATCATCGAGGATCATCGAGGATCATCGAGTCCAACCTATCAACACAGACCCCATGACTAGACCATGGCACCAAGTGCCACGTCCAAGCTCCCCTTGAACGCCTCCAGGGTCCATGACTCAACCACCTCCCTGGGCAACCCGTTCCAATGACGAATGACTCGCTCGGTGAAGAACTTCCTCCTCACCTCGAGTCTAAACCTCCCCTGGCGCAGCTTGAGACTGTGTCCTCTTGTTCTGGTGCTGGTTGCCTGGGAGAAGAGGCCAACCCCTTCCTGGCTACAACCACCTTTCAGGTAGTTGTAGAAGGCAATGAGGTCACCCCTGAGCCTCCTCTTCTCCAGGCTAAACAATCCCAGCTCCCTTAGCCTTCTTCTTAGCTCCCAGCTCCTTCTTAGCCTTGAGTGGTGTGTGTTCAATGCTACATAAGTGTAGTGGATGAAAAACAAAAATCTTTTTCAAGACAGAGTTTCTATGTTAGAGGCTTGATTATAGAGCCAGTTGTGGTTTTAGGCTGGGGAAAAAGCTTTCATTGGCAATAGGGGAGCGTTCTGGCTGAGGGAGCGTTCTGGCTGAGGTTAGCTGTTTGGTTTGTGTCATCTTTGTCAGAAGAATCACAGTTCTCTTTGGGGAATTATTGTGTGAAGAGAGCTTAGAATTACTGGTTGCTGTTTATTGTAGAGATTAATATAGACAGAAAGGTGTTTACTCATTAGACGTGTGAGATGGTTCACCGAGCTCCTTCTGTCTCATAGGAGTTCTGCCACACTTGGATAAAGCCATTGTTTGATTCATATGTAGTCACTTTAAACAGTATAACAGCTCTGGATTTTATCATTACCTGATGGTGTGCTCACACAGCTGAGAGCTGTGGTAGGCAACCTGAATACGCAGCCAGAGTAAAGAGGAAGATTTTAAGGTGGCTTTGCACTTTTTAAGGGGGAGATTGTTCAACATCTTTGTGGGTGCCATGGACAGTGGCATTGAGTGCACCCTCAGCAAGTTTGCTGATGACACCAAGCTGTGTGGTGCAGCAGACACACTGGAGGGAAGGGAGGCCATCCAGAGGGACCTTGACAGGCTGGAGAGGTGGGCACAAGCCAACCTCATGAAGTTCAATAAGAGCAAGTGCAGGGTCCTGCAGCTGGGTCGAGGCAATCCCAGGCACAAATCCAGGCTGGGCAGTGACTGGATGGAAAGTAGCCCTGAGGAGAGAGACTTTGGGGTGCTGGTGGACAAAAAGCTCAACAGGAGCTCTCAATGTGCACTTGCAGCCCGCAAAGCCAATCAGATCCTGGGCTGAATCAGAAGTGTGGCTAGCAGGTCGAGGGAGGTGATCCTCCCCCTCTACTCAGCCCTGGTGAGACCCCACCTGGAGTACTGTGTCCAGTTCTGGAGCCCCTATTACAAGAGGGATGTGGAGGTGCTGGAGCATGTCCAGAGAAGGGTCACAAGGATGATCAGAGGGCTGGAGCACCTCTCCTATGAGGACAGACTAAAGGAGTTGGGGCTGTTCAGTCTGCAGAAGAGAAGGCTCTGAGGTGACCTCATTGTGGCCTTCCAGTATCTGAAGGGGGCCTACAGGAAGGCTGGGGAAGGACTTCTCAGGATCTCAGGTAGTGATAGGACTAGGGGGAATGGAATGAAGCTGGAGATGGGGAGATTCAGGCTGGATGTGAGGAGGAGGTTCTTCCCCATGAGAGTGGTGAAACCCTGGAATGTGTTGTCCAGGGAGGTGGTCGAGGCCCCGTCCCTGGGGGTGTTTAAGCCCAGGCTGGATGAGGCTCTGTCCAGCCTGATCTAGTGTGGGGTGTCCCTGCCCATGGCAGGGGGGTTGGAACTAGATGATCCTTGTGGTCCCTTCCAACCCTGAATGAAACTATGAAACTATGAAAACAAATGAGATGACTTCTGGGTATTACATTCTTGAAGCTTACACTGAAGTCACATAGAGTTGCTTGTGTGTATCTGTCAGACTTGTGTGTGTGCAGCAGTGAGATGGGTAAGGCTGTGGTTACATTTGGTCTTCTTATGGTAGGATAAGTAGACCTTAAAATACCTGTTGAGGACAATATATGGGTGAGAGAATGAGATGTGCACTTCTATAAGTGCTGTCTTCCTCCGCCCCTCCTGCTGCCTTTAAGTGAATACTTAAATAGTCTTAGCTCTTATTTTTCAGCCAAAAATGTATACTGAAGTGTTAAAGCAACTAAAATTCTTCAATAATTTCTTAAAAGCTGTGATTTTTTTTTTTCCCTCTGATTGTTTCACACAGAATTGTACATGTTGGGTTTTCTTTAAGTATTATTATTATTTGTTTGTGTTCCTTTGAACTTTCCTGGACCACGTTATTTCTCATTTTTTCTCCCCCTCTTATTTATGAACTAGCCAAGAGCTGCATTTACAGAAGTAAAGTATCTGTAGCATTTACAGATTTTTGTGGTAATGGATGAGTGGGCTTGAGCCCAGAATAAATCCCTGCGTTGACTGCAAGAAGCCTTCTTTGCCTCCTTCATCATAGTAACTGTCGGCCAGAGCATCCAACTGGAACTGCTCAGAGATGGATTTTTCACTCTGTATTGAAGATTAATATAGACAACGTTTTTCACATGTTATCCTTTCCTTCCACATTCATTTCTTTATTTTTAGGGATTTTTGTGCAAGCTTAAATACAGCACATTCTTGCAAGAAAGGTCCTGCTGGGGCATTCTAATCCAACGTTCATTACCCCAGAGCTCATTATCAGAAATTGGGGTGCTGAGGGGAGAGGGAGGGAGTTTGGCCCTAAGCAAGCTGTCAAAATATTTGTGTGAGAAAACACTGAAATGAGAACATAACACTCCCATTTAAAACTAATGTACTGCTTGTGTAGTAAGAGTGCTGGTCTTAATTTTGCTATTAATTCTAAATTCTAATGGCTGCGTTCTGCAAACAATAAATAAGATGGCAGTGTGGAAGGAGTTTCATTTCCCAGCAGGATGTGTATTAAGTTAGAATGACAAAAAGCCACACCTTCTGTCATCAGATCTGCAGTGTTAGGTAAGACAAAAGAGGAAGACCTTAATATTTCAGAAGTTATTAGTAAAACCTCATGAGAACTCCTGGCCTCATTTACAAGAGTACAGTAACACTGGCTTATTGACCTGAAGCACTTGAAATAACTGTCTCAAGCATCTCATGCAGAGCCTGGATTCTTCAGCTTAACTACCTGGGCACTGAAGTAATAATGTTGTAGTTAATAATAGACAATGTCATTTATTTATTTATTTTATTTGAAGTGGTTTTCAAAGTAGTAGAAGAGGAGTCCTTGAATTCTTAGGATGTGAGAGTGATGTGCTGGAGCAGTTGAGCATCTGGGTTCATGGAAAGGTCACAGTATCACAGTATCACTAAGGCTGGAAGAGACCTTGAGGATCATCAAGTCCAACCTGTCACCACAGACCTCATGACTAAACCATGGCACCAAGTGCCACGTCCAATCCCCTCTTGAACACCTCCAGGGATGGTGACTCCACCACCTCCCTGGGCAGCCCATTCCAATGATGAGTGACTCTCTCAGTGAAGAACTTTCTCCTAACCTCGACCCTAAACTTACCCTGGCACAGCTTGAGACTGTGTCCTCTTGTTCTGGTGCTGGTTGCCTGGTAGAAAAGACCAACCCCTTCCTGGTTACAACCACCTTTCAGGTAGTTGTAGAGGGCAATGAGGTCACCCCTAAGCCTCCTCTTCTCCAGGATAAACAACCCCAGCTCCCTCAGCCTCTCCTCACAGGGCTGTGCTCAAGGCCTCTCCCCAGCCTTGTTGCCCTTCTCTGGACACGTTCAAGTGTCTCAATGTCCTTCTTGAACTGAGGGGCCCAGAACTGGACACAGTACTCAAGGTGTGTCCTAACCAAAGCAGAGTACAGGGGCACAATGCCTTCCCTACTCCTGCTGGCCACACTATTCCTGATGCAGGCCAGGATGCCATTTGGCCTCTTGGCCACCTGGGCACACTGCTGGCTCAGTGGATCCTATAGGGTTGTCATGAAATGGAGAACCTTAGATTTCTGCACTGTCATTTAGTTTGCTCTTCTGATTTGCTGCACAGCACTGCAGAAGTGGATTAACTTCAATCTTTTTTTTTTAAGCAGTAGAGCAGGGAGAACAATTCTGCTCTGTTATAACAGATGGTATGAATAGTTTATCATGCAAGTTCTAAGCAATTTTATAATACCATAATCCCTCTTCCAGCTTAAGAGATGGATGGTATACAACAACCTAGTAAATAATCAAGAAACTGGCATTTGGGATTGCTCAAGGCTAATGAAGCTTTTAATGTTTGCATTTGACATGTTGATGGGAAATACTGAAATGGAAATATCAGTGCCAAGGGGGCTTTACTGGTAAATTGATCTAAATGTTCTGAAAAGGTATGAGACTCCTAATTTTGTGTGTCAGTTAAGCACATTTATTCACACACACAGGATGGTAAGGGTTGGAAGGGACCTTCGGAGATGGACATCGAAACACTTGAACGTGTCCAGAGAAGGGCAACAAGGCTGGGGAGAGGCCTTGAGCACAGCCCTGTGAGGAGAGGCTGAGGGAGCTGGGATTGTTTAGCCTGGAGAAGAGGAGGCTCAGGGGTGACCTCATTGCCCTCTACAACTACCTGAAGGGTGGTTGTAGCCAGGAAGGGGTTGGCCTCTTCTCCCAGGCAACCAGCACCAGAACAAGAGGACACAGTCTCAAGCTGCGCCAGGGGAGGTTTAGACTCGAGGTGAGGAGGAAGTTCTTCACCGAGAGAGTCATTCGTCATTGGAACGGGCTGCCCAGGGAGGTGGTTGAGTCATCGACCCTGGAGGCGTTCAAGGGGAGATTGGACGTGGCACTTGGTGCCATGGTCTAGTCATGGGGTCTGTGTTGATAGGTTGGACTCGATGATCCTCGAGGTCCTTTCCAACCTAAGCGATACTGTGAGACTGTGATACTGTGAGATCATCGAGTCCAACCCCCCTGCCAGAGCAGGACCGTAGCATCAAGCACAGGTCGCACAGGAACACATCCAGATGGGCCTTGAAAGTCTCCAGAGGAGACTCCATGACTAGTCTGCACTGGGAGTTCACAGAGTAGGTAGGCTAAAAGGAGGTTAGGTGGCAGTTTGTGGGGATACTGCAGTTTGAATATTTTGATCTGGAATTCATGGACTGCATCTGACAAGAAAATTCTTTGAACAACTACTCAGCAATTTCATAATACTACTTCTACTCCTGATTCTTTTAATTAGAATTAATTTCTTGTAATCCAGACCTTGTTCTATGAAATGCTGATGGGAGCCTCACACTAGTGTGATAAAAGTTCAGTTTTCAGCGAGAAAAGACAGTATTGGGGATGTTGGTCAACAGCTGGCTGAATATGAGCCAGCAGTTTGCCCAAGAAGGCCAACAGCATCCTGACTTGTCTTGGAAACAGTGTGGCCAGCAGGACTAGGGCAGTGATTGTCCCCCTGTACTTTACACTGCTAAGGATGGACATTGATTGTTGTGTTCAGTTCTGGGCCACTCACTCCAAGGACACTGAGGTGCTGGGCATGTCCAAAGCAGGACAATAAAGCAGTTAAAGGATCTAGAAAACAAGTCCTATAAGGAGCAATGGAGGGAACTGGAGTTGTTTAATCTGGAGAAAGGGAGGCTGAGGGAAGACCTCATCACTCTAAAATTACCCAAAAAGAGGTTCTGGCAAGGTGGAAGTTGGTCTCCCAATAAATTAGAATAGAATAGAATAGAATAGAATAGAATAGAATAGAATAGAATAGAATAGAATAGACCAGACCAGGTTGGAAGAGACCTTCAAGATCATTGCGTCCAACCCATCAACCAATCCAACACCACCTAAACAACTAACCCATGGCACCAAGCACCCCATCGAGTCTCCTCCTGAACACCTCCAATGATGGTGACTCCACCACCTCCCCAGGCAGCCCATCCCAGTGGGCAATCACTCTCTCTGTATAGAACTTCTTCCTAACATCCAGCCTAAACCTCCCCTGGTGCAGCCTGAGACTGTGTCCTCTTGTTCTGGTACTGGCTGCCTGGGAGAAGAGACCAGCCTCCGCCTGTCTACAACCTCCCTTCAGGTAGTTGTAGAGAGCAATAAGGTCACCCCTGAGTCTCCTCTTCTCCAGGCTAAGCACCCCCAGCTCCCTCAGCCCCTCCTCACAGGGCTGTGTTCCAAACCCCTCACCAACTTTGTTGCTCTTCTCTGGACTCATTCCAGCAAGTCAACCTCCTTCCTAAACTGAGGGGCCCAGAACTGGACACAGGACTCGAGGTGTGGCCTAACCAGTGCAGTGTACAGGGGCAGAATGACCTCCCTGCTCCTGCTGGCCACACTGTTCTTGATGCAGGCCAGGATGCCATGAGTAACAGGACAAGAGAAAATGGCCTCAAGTTGTGCTGGGGGGTAGGGGGGGTTAGGCTGAGCATTAAGAGAAACTTCTTCACTGACAGGATTGTCAAGCCCTGGAACAGGCTGCCCAGGGAAGCAGAGTCACCATTCCTGATGACTCCAGATGCGTAGATATGGTACTGAGATACATGGTTTAAGGGTGAGCTGGCTGTATGGGGCTAATGGTTGGACTTTATGATCTCGAAGGTCTCTTCCAACCGAATCAGTTCTGTGATCTGTAACACGAAGTATTAGAAATGGATTCTAAATTGCTATGTGCAGCAAAGTCATTTTGTCTAAACTAGGACCATTCAGTACTGTCGAAAAAAGGTAACATTCTTCTGAGATGAAAGGAAAATATGCTCCATTTTTTTTTCTCATAATGCCTTTTCTGTCATGCTGGATAGTCTTGCTTTTGAATACTGCTTGAATGAGAAATTGCTTTCCTGTTTTTGAAGCAGACTTGGTATTTCTTCTCCCAGTAAAAATGCTACATAAGATGCTGGGAGAAGTGTGGGAAGTCGCTTTTGAGCCTGCAGTGTGCCCAGGCAGCCAAGAGGGCCAATGGCATCCTGGCCTGCATCAGGAAGAGTGTGGCCAGCAGGAGCAGGGAGGTCATTCTGCCCCTGTACACTGCACTGGTTAGGCCACACCTTGAGTCTTGTGTCCAGTTCTGGGCCCCTCAGTTTAGGAAGGAGGTTGACTTGCTGGAGCGAGTCCAGAGAAGGGCAACGAAGTTGGTGAGGGTCTTGGAACACAGCCCTGTGAGGAGAGACTGAGGGAGCTGGGGCTGCTTAGCCTGGAGAAGAGGAGGCTCAGGGGTGATCTTATCACTCTCTACAACTACCTGAAGGGAGGTTGTAGACAGGCGGATGATGGTCTCTTCTCCCAGGCACCCAGTACCAGAACAAGAGGACACAGTCTCAGGCTGCGCCAGGGGAGGTTCAGGTTGGATGTTAGGAAGAAGTTCTATACAGAGAGAGTGATTGCCCATTGGAATGGGCTGCCCGGGGAGGTGGTGGAGTCGCCATCATTGAAGGTGTTCAGGAGGAGACTTGATGGGGTGCTTGGTGCCATGGGTTAGCTGTTTGGGTGGGTTGGATTGGTTGATGGGTTGGACACGATGATCTTGAAGGTCTCTTCCAACCTGGTTTGGTTTATTCTAATAAAGGTTTATTCTAATAAAGTAGCAAAAGTGATTTGAGCCCGCTGCCTGACACGACTGACCTTTTGAGATTATTTTAATGGCAATTTAAAGAATTACCTTCCAACATAGTAACTGTTATGTTCACAAAAACCCATACAACTTCAAGCACTGCCAGCTCTCTCCAATATTCTAGGTCAAGTTCTCCCCACTGTACTTTTATTAACTTTCCTCTTGAGGGTGTCTGTTTGGCTAAGAGATTTGAAGTGGAATGATCTTTGAGCGATCTCACTTTTATAAATGTGGCTTTTATAGGACAGAGATTGTATTAATTTCTCAGGATTGCCTATTTTTAGAGCTGATCACCTGCCTCTAAATTCCAGGAGTCATCTTGTTGCTTTTGGAGGCAGCAGGTCTTGGAGGTCTTGCTATCTGGAGGCAGTGAGGCTGGCAGTGCTGGTTTGTTGTCCTATTACTGGACATGACTTCAAAGAGCCTAGCCCCATCCTCATGACCTCTACACTTTAGGTACTGATCAGCATTGAGAACATTCCCTCTCAGTCTGCTCTTCTCCAGGCTAAACAGCCCCAGATCTGTCAGCTTTCTTCTCATAAAAGAGATACTTCATTCCTGTCAATATCTTTGTAGCTTCCACTGGACTCTCTCCAGTAGTTCCCTGTCTATCTTGAACTGGGGAGCCCACAACTGGATGCTGTACTCCAGATGTGGTCTCACTAGAGCAGAGTGGGGGGGAAGAGAACCTCTCTTGACCTGCTGGCCACACTCTTCATAATACACCCCCAGGACACCATTGGTCTTCTTGGCCACAAGGGCACTTTGCTTGCTCATGGTAAGCTCTGCTCTGCAGAGCTGCTTTCCAGCAGGTCAACCACTGACCTGTACTGATACATGAGGTTGTTCCTCCCCAGATGCAAGACTCTATGTTTGCTCTTGTTGAATTTCATGAGGTTCCCCTCTGCCCAACTTGCCAACCCACCCAGGTCTTGCTGAATGGCAGCACAGCCTTCTGGTGTGTCTGGCTCTCCTCCCAGTTTTGTACCAGCAAACTTGCTGAGAGTGTGCTCTGTTCCTTCATCCAGGTCAGTACTGACCCCTAGGGAACACCACTAGCCACAAACTTCTGACTAGATGCTTCACTGTTGAGCACAGCCCTTGGTGCTCTGCCATCCAGCCAGTTGCTCAATCTGCCTCACTGTCCACTCATCTAATACACTTTCTAAGCTCACCTATGAGGATGTTATGGGGGACAGTGTAAAATGCCTTGCTAAAGCTGAGGTAGCCAACATCCACTGCTCTCTCTTCACCCAGTTTCAGTCTCGGCTCTGTTGAGATTCATGTGTGAAAAGTCTCAGCTTCCCACCTATCTCTGCTTGCATGTTATAGTTACTTGAGGACCTGCTCAGATTTGCTCACTGGTCCAAGATCTTGTCTGTCATCTCAGCATTGCCCTTTGAGATGCTTGAGGCATCTTTCAGAGCCATATTCAAAACTGCTGCTTAATTCATTTCAAATTGCAAGTGGCCTTCCCTCCTGAGATTGTTACAGACCAAGAATGAGTCAGCTGCTGGGTTTTATGGCTGGTTATTCTCAGTGATAATGTTTCATAGCAACAAAGTGATGCTGAGCCCTTGCTGCAAGTTGACTCTAAAATGGTCCTAACATTCTAATTGAATCCACAAGTAGTTCAATGTTGTGGTTTTTTTTCCTTTTCTTTTAGCCTTGCTGTATGTAGGAAGATGATTAGTTGTGCTCACTGCATATTGCCAAAGCTGTTGCACTGCTGAGATTAAACAGCTGGGTTTCTGCTCTGCTTGTAGTTCCAAAAGCCAAACTACTGAGTCTCAGAAAAAAAAAAACCACCTTAGTGGAAAACAGCCTTTGTTATTGTGCTACCATTTTTGCTTGTATTCCTTTCTCCTCATAGATCAGAATGTATCTGTGAACTTCTTCCTGATTCAAACTTGATGGTATTTAGAATAGAATAGAATAAACCAGGTTGGAAAAGACCTTTGAGATCCTCAAGTCCAACCTGTCATCCAACACTATCAAATCAATTAAAGCATGGCACCAAGCACCCCATGCAGTCTCTTCTTAAACGCCTCCAGTGATGGTGACTCCACCACCTTCCCAGGCAGCCCATTCTAATGGTCAATCACTCTCTCTATGGAGAACTTCATCCTAACATCCAGCCTAAACTTCCCCTGGTGCAGCTTGAGACTGTGTCCTCTTGTTCTGGTGCTGGTTGCCTGGGAGAAGAGACCAACCCCCACCTGTCTACAACCTCCCTTCAGGTAGTTGTAAACAGCAATAAGGTCTCCCCTGAGCCTCCTCTTCTCCAGGCTAAGCAACCCTAGCTCCCTCAGCCTCTCCTCACAGAGTTTGTGCTTGTGAGATGTTCCAGGTGCCCAATGTATTAAACCTTGGATTATGCTGGGAGAAGTACAGTTTTGAGGAAAGTGCAAACTGATGCAGCTGTGTCTATCTCAATGTATATTAGAGTTACTGCTTTTCTAGCCTTTATTTGGGGGTTCACATTCAGGTTCACGTTCTGAGCTGATAGAATGACTTGATGATAGAGTCACTGACCACGGCTGCAGAACTCTCTCACTCTGTTTCCTCCCACTTCTCTCCTGGAGTCTTTGCCTTTTGATGGGACTTTGCATTCCTTAAGAATGTAAGCAGTTCTTCAAGTGTTTTGTGGGCCACTTTTCTGTCAGTGCCTGGAGAGCTAAAGCTGGGTGGTGTGTCATTGCAGAAAAACTTGCTTGCCCGTGTATGATGTGCAAAAGCTTCTGCCTTAACTGCAGTATTTTGTCTCAAAAGTTAACTTGGCTCTGTTTTTGTCAGCTAAACTCTGGGCTGTGTTCAGTTGCAGAGATCTGCTATGGCCATCAAAGTGGATGTGAGAACTGCATGTCTAGCTTCCAGCAACTTTGATGAAGAACTCTTTTTATAGCAAGGGCAGGTACCAATGTTCCAAACACATCCAAGTGCTGGGCTCTGCACACTGGCCACAACAACCCCATGCAGTGCTACAGGCTGGGGTCAGAGTGGCTGAGAGCAGCCAGGCAGAGAGGGACCTGGGGGTACTGGCCTATGGTAGGCTGAACACGAGCCTGCAGTGTGCCCAGGCAGCCAAGAGGGCCAATGGCATCCTGGCCGGCATCAAGAACAGTGTGGCCAGCAGGAGCAGGGAGGTCATTCTGCCCCTGTACACTGCACTGGTTAGGCCACACCTCGAGTCCTGTGTCCAGTTCTGGGCCCCTCAGTTTAGGAAGGAGGTTGACTTGCTGGAACGAGTCCAGAGAAGAGCAACAAAGTTGGTGAGGGGTTTGGAACACAGTCCTATGAGGAGAGACTGAGGGAGCTGGGGTTGTTTAGCCTGGAGAGGAGGAGACTCAGGGGTGACCTTATTGCTCTCTACAGCTACCTGAAGGGAGGTTGTAGACAGGCAGATGTTGGTCTCTTCTTCCAGGCATCCAGCACCAGAACAAGAGGACACAGTCTCAGGCTGCGCCAGGGGAGGTTTAGGCTGGATGTTAGGAAGAAGTTCTATACAGAGGGAATGATTGCCCATTGGGATGGGCTGCCCGGGGAGGTGGTGGAGTCACCATCATTGGAGGTGTTCAGGAGGAGACTTGATGGGGTGCTTGGTGCCATGGGTTAGTTGTTTAGGTGGGTTGATTGGTTGATGGGTTGGATGCGATGATCTTGAAGGTCTCTTCCAACCTGGTCTGGTCTATTCTATTCTATTCTATTCTATTCTATTCTATTCTATTCTATATCAGAAAGAGCTGTGTAACCCATTCACAGAAAAGACAGGTAAAGAGGGTTTGAAGCTACACAGGTCTTTCTACATATTTTTAACACACAGTTTTTATGCAGGCTTCTCAGGAGTTGGCAGCACATCCAAACACATGCTACAATGTGTAATTAAACTACTCCAGCTGAATGGAAATTTGTTCTTCTGACCTTTATTGAAAGGCAAGGTATTACTTGATTTGTGCACAGCTCTGATGAACAATGGCTTCTAGTTTTCACAGGAAAAATGCAGGTGATGAGTTTCCAGTGTGCATACTGTTAAAGTTGTTTCAGATTTGCTAGTTTGTTGTACCCATGTTAATTACAATTATTTATTTTGTTTAATTAAAGTTGCACAGGAATAGAACCAACAATTAATCTCCTGGCGTGATATATGTCAATGCCATTCTTCGTCTCTGAGTCATGGCTGTGACATTTTGTTCGTTATTTTAACACTGCATGATTCATGTTTTGGTCCAGGTTAAGCAAAATAAAATGTGACCTGTCCTACAGCTTCTACTAACAGCTTCAAACAGAAGCAAAACATGCCACTTGCATTGCAGTGAATGCAGAGAAGAAAGCTGTGTGCTTCACCAAAATTTTGAGCTCTGTTTTGTTTCAAATATGTTGATTCAGGTATAGTTCTTTGCTTAGTTTTGTCAGGCAAACAGATTGTTCAGCAGGAAAAATGTTATAGTGAATCAGCTTTGAAAACATCTTCAGACAGCTGTAAGTATAGCCAGGCTGCTGGGATTGTTTAGCCTGGAGAAGAGGATGCTCAGAGGAGACCTTATTGCTGTCTACAACTACCTGAAGGGAGGTTGTAGCCAAGAGGGGGTTGGTCTCTTCTCCCAGGCAACCAGCACCAGAACAAGAGGACACAGTCTCAAGCTGCACCAGGGGAGGTTTAGGCTGGAGGTTAGGAAGAAGTTCTTCATAGAGAGAGTGATTGGCCATTGGAATGGGCTGCCCAGGGAGGTGGTGGAGTCACCATCACTGGAGGTGTTCAAGAGGGGATTGGACGTGGCACTTGGTGCCATGGTTTAGTCATGAGGTCTGTGGTGACAGGTTGGACTTGATGATCCTTGAGGTCTCTTCCAACCTTGGTGATTCTGTGATTCTGTGAAAGTATCTGTAACTACAATGCAATGCAGCTGGCTGGGGACCTTGTTATTCAATAGTTAAAGGTAAAATCTTAGATGGAGGTGATTTTTGAAGAGTAACTGGCTGAGGCTTCACTCTTAAAACTAAACCCCAGTTACATTTTGTGTTACTTGCTGTCAAGGCAACAGACAAAGCCACAAATTTCAGTCTTTAAAATAGCTTAAATTCTAATATAGATGCAACAGCAACTTTCCCTAGCATCAACTGAAGGAGAATGTCAGATTGACAAGTCTCATTGTCTCTCAATCAAGAGAATTCCTTCCAGTATCTGAAGGGGGCCTACAGGAAGGCTGGGGAAGGACTTCTCAGGATCTCAGGTAGTGACAGGACTAGGGGGAATGGAATGAAGCTGGAGGTGGGGAGATTCAGCCTGGATGTGAGGAGGAGGTTCTTTACCATGAGAGTGGTGAGACCCTGGAATGGGTTGTCCAGGGAGGTGGTCGAGGCCCCGTCCCTGGGGGTGTTTAAGAGCAGGCTGGATGAGGCTCTGTCCAGCCTGATCTAGTGTGGGGTGTCCCTGCCCATGGCAGGGGGGTTGGAACTAGATGATCCTTGTGGTCCCTTCCAACCCTGAATGAAACTATGAAACTAAGAATCAACATACAGTTTGGGGAAGACCATCTGTAAGGCTCAATAAGGTATAGCAGGATTGGTTTTGTACACGTACCTTTTGGTGTCTTTGCTGAGGCTGTCCAGAACTCAATGGGCAGCTTTATACCTGTCCTCTTTGTCTTGCACTAGGACAAGTGAGGGTTGATTGAGGCAGGAGCAAAGAGGTCTCAAAACCTGCCTTGCCTACACCAGGAGGTAATTTCTTATTATTGCTGAACTGACATAGAATGTTTCCACACCCCTACCAGAACCAATGCTTCATTTCTCCATCCCAATTCCTGTTCATCCAGTCACGTAACCAGTTTCTGAGCTCTGACAGAACACCTTACAATACATAATTACAATAACATGTGCTGTAGTTTACTTAATTATTTTTTTTCATTAGAGAAAAATGTATAGCTTAAAGGTGGAAAGAAGTAAAAATATTGTAAGCAAACTTTCTTTCCCCTTCCCTTATGTGGAACACTGGGGCATTTTGACAATAAACTACATGTCAGAACAGGAGCCAATATGTGATGTTAGCAATCAGCTAAGAGGCACTTCATGTGGCTTGGTATTAATCATGTTGTCAATTTTAATTCCATGGAGATCCTTCTTTCCACTTTTCACTTAGACTTTATTTCAGAGCATGTTCAGAACTCTGCTGTTCATTACCTTCACCATTAGCTAATTCAACATTTGGCAGCTCTTATCACAGTCCCTATTACAGGATAGCCATAAATTGAGATAAGAGTTGTGCCAAAACCTTTCAGGATTATCAAATGGTAGCAGAGAGATGGGCACACGTTCATGCTGCTTTCCAAACTGTTGGGCTACTGCAAAATTAACCATGAGCAAATACTTAGAAGCTCCAACAGAAATTTATGTCTAGGATACATTTTTTCCCTGTCTTTTGAATTGCCTACAGGATGAAACAAACATCACAGTATCACAGTATCACTTAGGTTGGAAAGGACCTCGAGGATCATCGAGTCCAACCTATCAACACAGACCCCATGCCTACACCATGGCACCAAGTGCCACGTCCAATCCCCTCTTGAACACCTCCAGGGACGGTGACTCCACCACCTCCCTGGGCAACCCGTTCCAATGACGAATGACTCTCTCGGTGAAGAACTTCCTCCTCACCTCGAGTCCAAACCTCCCCTGGCGCAGCTTGAGACTGTGTCCCCTTGTTCTGGTGCTGGTTGCCTGGGAGAAGAGGCCAACCCCTTCCTGGCTACAACCACCCTTCAGGTAGTTGTAGAGGGCAATGAGGTCACCCCTGAGCCTCCTCTTCTCCAGGCTAAACAATCCCAGCTCCCTCAGCCTCTCCTCATAGGGCTTGTGCTCAAGGCCTCTCCCCAGCCTTGTTGCCCTTCTCTGGACACGCTCAAGTGTTTCAATGTCCTCCTTAAACTGAGGGGCCCAGAACTGGACACAGTACTCAAGGTGTGGCCTAACCAAAGCAGAGTCCAGGGGCACTACGACCTCCCTGCTCCTGCTGGCCACACTATTCCTAATGCAGGCCAGGATGCTATTGGCCCTCCTGGCCACCTGGCCACACTGCTGGCTCATATTCAGGTGGCTGTCGATCAGCACCCCCAGGTCCCTCTCTGTTTGGGAGCTCTCCAGCCACTCCGACCCCAGCCTATAGCTCTGCATGGGATTGCCGTAGCCAAAGTGCAGCACTCGGCACTTGGACTTGTTGAATGCCATCCCATTGGACTCTGCCCATCTGTCCAGTCGGTCGAGGTCCCTCTGCAGAGCCTTTCTACCCTCTAACTGACTAACATCTGCCCCCAACTTTGTGTCATCTGCAAACTTGCTGATGACTGACTCTACCCCTTCATCCAGATCATCGATGAATATGTTGAAGAGGACAGGGCCCAGCACTGATCCCTGGGGGACACCACTGGTGCCTGGCCGCCAGCTGGATGTGGCACCGTTCACTACCACTCTCTGGGCCCGGCCCTCCAGCCAGTTCCTAACCCAGCTCAGAGTGTAATGGTCCAATCCACGGGCTGACAGCTTAGCCAGCAGTTTGCTGTGGGGGACGGTGTCAAAGGCCTTGCTGAAGTCCAGGTAGAACATGAGAAAAACAGTGTCTCTTAAAATTTCTGAAACACTCAGCTGTATATATTGTGGGTTTAGAGAGGTATTTATAGAGACAGCTTGCAAGTGTGCTGCATTAGAAAATATTTTGGGTTGTAGAATATGCTGTGTTTATAAAACAAGATTATTAGAGTAGCTGTTGGGTTTTTTTTTCCATGCTGCAGTTGGAATCTGTATACAGATTAATATCAGGAGTTCTTTTGTTTAAGGCTTTTTCTTTCAGCAGGTGGTTCTAGAACTTACTGAATGTGTAATTTATAGTGACAGATGCAAGAAAAAGCAGTTTGCCTGGAGAGGGAGGAAAGTGTTACTTTGGTGTGTAAATAAAGCACCCTACCTTACCAGCCCTTGCTCCTCTTTTTTCATACTTCACTCTTGAAAATGTAATCTGAAACTGGACTTAAAAATTCCAGTCTAAAAGGAAAGCATTAGAAGAGACCAAAGCCTACAAGACTCAGTCTCTAGCCAGTGTTGCTTATCAGATCAATGCACTGGCCAACAATGTATTACAACTGCTGGACATCCAAGCATCCCAGCTGCGGAGGATGGAGTCCTCCATCAACCATATCTCCCAGCAGGCTGTGGCACATGAACAAATCATGGAACTTCAGGAAGTGGAGGGATGATTTCCATAAGCTCTTCCTGAGAGAAATCCAAGTTCAATCACTTGGGATTTTGATCCCTTAAGCATTCCTTCTGTAGCAGAGTTTGCCTCTTGGCTGGCACAGAGAGTATCTGGCTTCAGTCTCCATTACCTAACTTCTGGACTTCCAGACCTGGGAGCAAAAGGAGTTTGATGGCACCACAACTACAAGTTTCTTGCATCTTAGTTTCAACTCAGCTTTTATATAAAGCTATTTCCCTGGGCTGGATGAAATATGTAGTCTTTTAGTCAACTATTCTGAGATGCTTTCTACTAGAGCTGCCTGAATCACTTAGAATAAGTGTATCTAACACATTCATTCTTTTGGAATTTACTTGGAAAGCTTTTAGAATACTGTTTCCTACGTGAAATGTTTGCCTGAAATAAGATTGTGAGGACACTGTTGAGTGGTCATTCTTGGGTAATGCCAGGTCACCTAGTTCAGTGCTGTTCGAAAGCATCATTTAGTCAGTAGAAAAAGAATAAAGAAAATGTGGATTGAATTTTTCCAAAGGCATTTTTAGAAAGCAGAGGTTCTGCAAACAATTACATGACTTAAGCAAACATCCTGGAGAAACAGATTGTGCAGATCTTAATAAAGATACTTTTGCTGTGTAAAAATTAAAAAAAATTCAGTTCTGGGCCCCTCAGTTTAAGAAGGACATCGAAACACTTGAGCGTGTCCAGAGAAGGGCAACAAGGCTGGGGAGAGGCCTTGAGCACAGCCCTGTGAGGAGAGGCTGAGGGAGCTGGGGTTGCTTAGCCTGGAGAAGAGGAGGCTCAGGGGAGACCTCATTGCTCTCTACAACTACCTGAAGGGTGGTTGTAGCCAGGAAGGGGTTGGCCTCTTCTCCCAGGCAACCAGCACCAGAACAAGGGGACACAGTCTCAAGCTGCACCAGGGGAGGTTTAGACTCGAGGTGAGGAGGAAGTTCTTCACCGAGCGAGTCATTCGGCATTGGAACGGGTTGCCCAGGGAGGTGGTTGAGTCATCGACCCTGGAGGTGTTCAAGGGGAGATTGGACGTGGCACTTGGTGCCATGGTGTAGGCATGGGGTCTGTGTTGATAGGTTGGACTCGATGATCCTCGAGGTCCTTTCCAACCTAAGTGATACTGTGATACTGTGATCTATAAAAAGGCTCTAACAGATATGTAAATAATGAGGAATATAGAACTAGTGGCTTTTTTGTCCTGCACTGTGCAAGCTGGTGGCAGATTGGATTTCTAGGCTGCCTCACAACTTGATTGTTATTGTTGGAGAAAATTACAGAGAACAGTCAGGCACCTAAATCTTTTCCCAAAGACTAACAAAACCATATAATCCTTCAGTTCATTATTGACTGAATATGATACATAACAGCTGTGGTTTAAACACTGGTAAGAAACAGTCTATAAATCATTAGAACATTCAGATTAAAACAATGCCGACTTACTAGAAAGTGAAATGGTGCAGTAAGGTGACAGAATTGTCCTGCCTGTGACTTGATCAGATTATTTGTGCTTTCAAATGTGGCACACACATTGGTACAACATTTATGTAACAGATTGTCCCTGGTGACTTAATATTTAAAGTTGTATCTTGAGGACTAAGTTTCAGAAGCAGGACTGGCTTGCTTTGCTTGTTTCCCAGCCAGCCTTGCAGAGCTTTTGTGTAAACAGAAAAGGGCAGAAACATGTAAAGCAGAAGTAGCCAGCTTCCTCACTAGGAGGTGATGTTTGCTGCAGTTGGTTTGTTTGGGTTTTTTTGGTTGGTTGGGTTGGCTTTTGTGTGTGTGGTGGGGTTTTGGGTTTGGCTTTGGTTTTGTTTGTGTTTTGTTGTGGTGGTGGTGGTTTTTTTCTTTGCCTAACTCGTTGCTTTTGCAGTTACTTTCTGGAAACATGAGCACAGAATCTGCTTCCTTAGAGACTGTTTTTCCCCCCCTCTCTTTTTTTTTCCCCTCTATTTTTTTTTCTCTCCCTTTTTTTTTCTTCTCTCAGTAGTGCACAGTAGAAGCAGTTGCACTATTCAGAATGAATTTTCTTCTGCTGAAACAGTTCAATAGTCAAGGCATAAGGCCAAGAATTAGCAGGAAAGAGAGGCACATTAGTGCTACTAGAGGCCAGCACTGCTAATTTGTGTGAAACAAACCCCTGTTCTCAGGCTGTAGCACAATACTTGTTTTCATGATTGAAATAGACCTCAGAACTGCATATTAAAGCCTGGTATCTTATACAGCATAGATTTATACTCATCAGGTTCTATAGTGGATTGGAAATAAAAATAGGCACCAGGATTTCTGAACTAATTAAGACCCTTTCTGAAGTGTAACTATAAGGGATAGGATAGGATAGGGTAGGATAGGATAGGATAGGATAGGATAGGATAGGATAGGATAGGATAGGATAGGATAGGATAGGATAGGATAGGATAGGATAGGATGATAGAATGGAATGGAATGGAATGGAATGGAATGGAATAGAATAGAATAGAATAGAATAGAATACAATACAATACAATACAATACAATACAATACAATACAATACAATACAATACAATACAATACACCAGGTTGGAAAAGACCTTCGAGATCATCAAGTCCAACCTATCACCCAACACCATCTAATCAACTAAACCATGGCACTAAGTGCCCCATCCAGTCTCTTCCTAAACACTTCCAGTGATGGTGACCTCCCTGGGCAGCCCATTCCAATGGCCAATCACTCTTTCTGGGACTTTGCAAAGTCTCATTGTGCTCTGAAGTAGCAAGGTGAAGGCTGATAGAAAGCTCACTCATGAACATTTCATCTGTACTGAGCACATTGCAGTTGAGAGCTGAGACAGACTTCATTGTGGCCAGAGCCATTGAATCTGAGGCAGGAAGGCTACATTTTGGTCCTGTTGGTTTCCTGGAGTTTTGACAGGGAGGAGAAAGCTGCTTCTGGCTGAAACAAGGGAGAGATGGGTTATGCTGGTTTGGGGATAAATGAGATGGATGGAACATGCAGGTTGTGGCAGGCATCTGGACTGCAAGCATGTGCGTGGATATGCCTGTGGGAAGAGAAAACAGAGTCCAAAGCTGGAATTGGAAATGAAAAGAGGCCTTGAAACAGGACCAACTCAAAATAACATTATTTTTTTAAAATCACTGCCTGCTCCCTAATGCCCCAAGGGCTTTGGACATGTCTGTGGATAAAAGGAAATTCTGAAAGGAATACCAGAGGGTTTCACTAAGGCAGATTCCAATCCCATTTTAGAAAAATACCACGATAATACAGGGGATATGAGGTTGTAAAAGCAGAGATTGTTGGAGTGACAGAAGAAAGGCCCTTTTTAAAGTCCCTGAGATGGGATGATTCTGCTCCATTAGCAAGACTGGAATGAAATCAGATCCGTCTAAAAGTGGTAAGGAAGGTTTTGTTGTGCTTGCTTTGTATGTGCGTTACAGAAATACTTGTTCACAGTATCACTAAGGTTGGAAGAGACCTCGGGGATCATTGAGTCCAACCTGTCACCACAGACCTCATGATTAGACCATGGCACCAAGTGCCACATCCAATCCGCTCTTGAACACCTCCAGGGATGGGGACTCCACCACCTCCCTGGGCAGCACATCCCAATGACAAATTACTCTCTCGGTGAAGAACTTTCTCCTCACCTCCAGCCTAAACTTCCCCTGGCACAGCCTGAGACTGTGTCCTCTTGTTCTGGTGCTGGTTGCCTGGGAGAAGAGACCAACCCCTTCCTGGCTACAGCCACCTTTCAGGTAGTTGTAGAGAGCAATGAGGTCTCCCCTGAGCCTCCTCTTCTCCAGGCTAAACAATCCCAGCTCCCTCAGCCTCTCCTCATAGGGCTTGTGCTCAAGGCCTCTCCCCAGCCTTGTTGCCCTTCTCTGGACACATTCAAGTGTCTCAATGTGCTTCCTAAACTGAGGGGCCCAGAACTGGATATGCATTTATTGTTGTCATGCATTTATTGTTGTCTGTTGGGGATCATTAAATTGAATTGAACTTCCTGAGCTTTACAGAAACTCTGCTTTTGCTTGTCTTGCTCCCTTGGTCTGTTCTTACCGTTTGACCATAGCTTAGTTTAGATTCTGGATCACAATGTTCTGCTATTAATAGTCTCCCTGCCTTCTGCTCTGACAACAACATGATCTTGCAGTGCTATTTTCCTTTACGTTTGCAAAGGCATTTTGCATGTACAAGTGGAGAGCAGAAGTTCAAAGCAATGTGATGTTCCCAGGTGCTCAGGTCTTGGCTGGTGCCTAGGGCTCCTTACCAATGTAGAGTTAGTAACCAGTGACTGTCTTACTTTACAGTATGTGCCGGTTCTAGGCTGGATTGTATCCAGGTTTCTGATTCTAATTGAAAGTTGTCATAACTATTCAAAAATAGGCTTTTGATACAGCATTTTATTTAAGTCTCTCCAAGCTGACAGTTGGCATGCACTTTATCATCTAACCAGTAACACAGCAACTGCTAATGTTCTTCTCTTTTTTTCTTCTCCCACCCCCCCCACCCTCCCCCCAGCTGAGTAGACTTTGACAGGAATTGCTGCTGTGAGACCACTATGGAAATCAAATTAGGTGTTCAAGATTTCATGAATTTAACCCTGATTTGTGTCATTTGTTTTAGAAGAGATGAGGTTGGGGATCCACTGCTGCAAAACACAGCTGCTGCTTCTACCCTTTTTGGTGGCTTTGCAGAACAAAAGAGTCCTTCTGGCTCTCTAAGCACCTGGCACAAGACTGCAGAGTTTGGTGGCACTGCATTTATCAAGGGGGGAGAGACTCATTGCTGTTTCTCTCTGTGCCTGCTTGGCAAAGTGCAAAAGAGAAGAGGACTTTGCTGTTGGCACTGGAGAGCTCACAGCCTGTGTGAATATTATCCTGGGTTTTACTTGAAGTGAAATAGTCCTCTTTAATCATGAAGGGCAAGTTCTTGGAAGCAACACCACTTTTTCATGGTTGCAGCTAGAAATAGTGGCTGGGTTCATAACCTGATTTAACACAAAAAAAAACCCCAAAACACCACAAAACCCAAGAAAACCCCAGAAAAACCCCCCAAAAAAACCCCACCCCAAACCTCAAAAAAAAAAAAACCAAACCAAAGAAAAACAAAACAAAATCTCCAAACCAACAAATGAAACCAAACCAACCAATCCCTCTCCTCTCCCCCCACAAAAAAACCCACACAAAAATACATCATCATAGTATCATCATAGTATCATTCAGGGTTGGAAGGGACCACAAGGATCATCTAGTTCCAACCCCCCTGCCAGGGGCAGGGACACCCCACACTAGATCAGGCTGGCCAGAGTCTCATCCAGCCTGGTCTTAAACAACCCCAGGGATGGGGGGGATCATCATCATCATCATCATCAGTTTATTATTTTATTCCCCCCCCCTTCAACCTTTGATTGCTTAGGATGGTATTCTGCATAAGGGTGTTGTTTTTCTTGGTTTTATTACTGTCTTCAGCATTTATCTTTTTCCATTTAAGAGATTGATCCAATGCTAAGCAAACGTGGAGCTGATTTGGTTTTGCCTTCCCCTCTCCTCTTTGGCAGGAAGAATTTATTAGTAGCAGACACTAACTTGAGTGGGAAATGGAACTTTGCGTGAGTGGGAGAGTGTTTTGTTTGTTTTAACTGTTGACCTAATTATGTGGCATCCTGGTCTGGATCAGGAACAGTGTGGTCAGTGGGAGTAGGGAAGTCATTCTGCCCCTGGACTCAGCGCTGGTTAGGCCACACCTTGAGTCCTGTGTCCAGCTCTGGACCCTCAGTTTAGGAGAGATTTTGAGTTGCTGGAATGTGTCCAGAAAAGTGCAACAAAGCTGGGGAGGGATTTGGAGCACAGCCCTATGAGGAGAGGCTGAGGGAGTTGAGGTTGCTTAGCCTAGACAAGGGGAGGCTCAGAGGAGACCTTATTACTGTCTACAACTACCTGAAGGGAGGTTGTAGCCAGGTGGGGGTTGGTCTCTTCTCCCAGGCAATCACCAACAGAGCAAGAGGACACAATCTCAAGCTGTGCCAGGGGAGGTTTAGGCTGGAGGTTAGGAGGAAGTTCTACACAGAACGAGTGATTGGCCATTGGAATGGGCTGCCCGGGGAGGTGGTGGAGTCGCCATCGCTGAAGGTGTTTAGGAAGAGACTGGATGGGGCACTTGGTGCCATGGGTTAGTTGATTAGATGGTGTTGGATGATAGGTTGGACTCAATGATCTCGAAGGTCTCTTCCAACCTGGTTAATTCTTTTCTATTCTACATAGTATTGTGCTATTCTCTCTGTGCTTCAAACTCTGTAAACCCATTTTTTTCTTTTTCCTTTTCTTTCTGTTTCCCCAGCACTTGCTATTAGCAATCAAGTTCATCATGGCGTTTGTTATTCCGGATAAACCAAAGGACATCCAGATAAAACTAGCAAAACTGGAATTTGAATCTCTAGAGGCTCTCAAACAACAGGTAAGAGCAACTGACATGTAGAACAGTGAAAAGCATTGGTGTTATGAAGAAAAAAAATTAACTAGGGAGCTATTGACTTTTGGATAAATATGTAAATCCTGGGGGGTTGAAATTCCTTTTTGTGATATATTAGGATTAGCTATCTAAAGAGAGAGTGATTGCCCATTGGAATGGGCTGCCCGGGGAGGTGGTGGAGTCACCATCACTGGAGGTGTTCAGGAGGAGACTTGATGGGGTGCTTGGTGCCATGGCTTAGTTGTTTAGGTGGTGTTGGATTGGTTGATGGGTTGGGCGCGATGATCTTGAAGGCCTCTTCCAACCTGGTCTATTCTATTCTATTCTATTCTATTCTATTCTATTCTATTCTATTCTATTCTATTCTATTCTATTCTATTCTATTCTATTCTATTCTAAATACTCTATTCTAAAGGTGCTTCAGCTCTACCCCACAGCTTGTGGTGGCAGAGCTCTCATAGCTGAGTGAAGTGTGGAACAGTCACTGGAAGTACAGTCTACAACAGAGTATTACATAGAAACCAGCATTGATTTACAGGGTGTAAACTGTAGCACTTCAGATATTGCTTCATTTTTCTGCTAATCCATCACTGCATAAGAAGTGAATCAGAGAGCTGGAAGTTTTAAGATTGATTTGTCCTTTCAACACAACACATGTCAACATGATTGCCCATTGGAATGGGCTGCCCGGGGAGGTGGTGGAGTCACCATCATTGGAGGTGTTCAGGAGGAGACTTGATGGGGTGCTTGGTGCCATGGGCTAGTTGTTTAGGTGGTGTTGGATTGGTTGATGGGTTGGACACGATGATCTTGAAGGTCTCTTCCAACCTGGTCTGGTCTATTCTATTCTATTCTATTCTATTCTATTCTATTCTATTCTATTCTATTCCATTCCATTCCATTCCATTCCATTCCATTCCATTCCATTCCATTCCATTCCATTCCATTCCATTCCATTCCATTCTATTCTTCTGGAAGTTACTATTCTTTTTTACCTTTTCAGACAGCTTGAAATTCCTGGCCTGACCTGTGATGTAGCAGCGTGTGGCGTGTGTGGTCCTTGTGCATGCAAACATGCTTTGTTTATTTTGTCACTTTTAAAGAACATTTTGCTCTATCAAACCTCATGGGTTTTTTTTTAGCCCTGGAGGTGTTTGTTGCTGCAACACTTCTTTCATTGCTGAAATACTACCACAAAAAAAAAAAAACCCAACCAGTTATCTTGGATCTAGCATTAAACAGATACTGTAAACAGGAAGAACGTGTTTGAAATAATTGTGTTGAGAACTGACTATGTATGAAGGAAAGCTAATGTTGCTTTATTTTACTGTTCATCCAATATGGTCATTTATTGCACAAATAAAATGGTATTTACAATCTAGTTAAGCTTTCCAAAGCCATTTGGAAACATCAGGAACTAGATTTTTCTACTGGGAATGTCTGCCTTCTACGAGCAGGTGACCCGCCTGGTGGATGTGGGGAGGCCTGTGGATGTAGTTTACCTGGACTTCAGCAAGGCCTTTGACACCGTCCCCCATAGCAAACTCCTGGCCAAGCTGTCAGCCCCTGGCTTGGACAGCAGCACTCTGAGCTGGGTAAGGAACTGGCTGGATGGCTGAACCCAGAGAGTGGTGGTGAATGGTGTCACATCCAGCTGGCGGCCAGTCAGTAGTGGAGTCCCCCAGGGATCAGTGCTGGGCCCCATCCTCTTTAACATCTTTATTGATGATCTGGATGAGGGCATTGAGTCTATCATCAGTAAATTTGCTGATGACACCAAGCTGGGGACAGGAGTTGATCTGCTGGAGGGTAGAGAGGCTTTGCAGAGAGACCTCGACAGGCTGGACAGATGGGCAGGGGCCAAGGGCATGAGATTGAACACATCCAAGTGCCGAGTTATGCATATCGGCCACAACAACCCCATGCAGTGCTACAGGCTGGGGTCAGAGTGGCTGAGAGCAGCCAGGCAGAGAGGGACCTGGGGGTGCTGGTTGATGGTAGGCTGAACATGAGCCTGCAGTATGCCCAGGCAGCCAAGAGGGCCAATGGCATCCTGGCCTGCATCAGGAACAGTGTGGCCAGCAGGAGCAGGGAGGTCATTCTGCCCCTGTACACTGCACTGGTTAGGCCACACCGTGAGTCCTGTGTCCAGTTCTGGGCCCCTCAGTTTAGGAAGGAGGTTGATTTGCTGGAACGAGTCCAGAGAAGGGCAACGAAGTTGGTGAGGGGCTTGGAACACAGCCCTGTGAGGAGAGACTGAGGGAGCTGGGGTTGCTTAGCCTGGAGAGGAGGAGACTCAGGGGTGACCTTATTGCTCTCTACAACTACCTGAAGGGGGGTTGTAAACAGGCAGAGGTTGGTCTCTTCTTCCAGGCAGCCAGCACCAGAACAAGAGGACACAGTCTCAGGCTGCACCAGGGGAGGTTCAGGCTGGAGGTCAGGAGGAAGTTTTACACAGAGAGAGTGATTGCCCATTGGAATGGGCTGCCCGGGGAGGTGGTGGAGTCGCCGTCACTGGAGGTGTTCAGGAGGAGACTTGATGGGGTGCTTGGTGCCACAGTTTACTTGATTAGATGGTGTTGGGTGATGGGTTGGACTTGATGATCTCAAAGGTCTCTTCCAACCTGGTTAATTCCATTCTTTTTTCTTTTCTTTTCTTTTCTTTTCTTTTCTTTTCTTTTCTTTTCTTTTCTTTTCTTTTCTTTTCTTTTCTTTTCTTTTCTTTTCTTTTCTTTTCTTTTCTTTTCTTTTCTTTTCTTTTCTTTTCTTTTCTTTTCTTTTCTTTTCTTTTCTTTTTTCTTTTCTTTTCTTTTCTTGTCTTTTCTTTTCTTTTCTTTTCTTTTCTTTTCTTTTCTTTTCTTTTCTTTTCTTTTCTTTTCTTTTCTTTTCTTTTCTTTTCCTTTCTAGTCTGTAATCTGGGGAGCTTGAGGGGTGCAGGAGCAAGGGAGGTTTGTTATGTTTTGTGGGTGGGCTTTTGTGGTTGTTTTGGTTTGGGTTTTTTTTGTTATTTGTTTGGATTTGGGGGTTATTTGTTGTTTTTAATCTCTCCTTAAAAGCTGGATAGTGAGAGAATTAGAGAGGAAGAGCTGTCGGATAGTCAAATATCTGAGGGATGTTTTGGCTGTCACAGTAAATGAAAGTTACATAAGGTGTATAAGCTTGTTACGTAAGTGCTCCCCTGTGTTCCAGGGCACCGGCTGCTCTTCCCAAAACTAACCACTGCCCTCCTGAAACCAGACCAACAGCACACTCAGAAAATGGGCATCTCATCTGAAATAATTTTCAAAGCAGTGGCAACATGTTTGCATGAGATGCACCTGCAAGTATATTCAAAAGTAATAAGAACAACATCATATGCCCCTAAGAAATGAGTTGAATTTTATTCTGACTGAGTGCCATTGTAAAACAGCAGACCACATCCTAAAGCCTGCATTGCTGTGGAATATGTTTCAGTGCTGTGCACTACTGGGGAGTTCTTAGGGCTGGCAGTATTCAAGAAGTGTAGTCAGAAGCCTGGGTTTTCCCAAAGCAGAGTCTCAGGCTCAGAAGCTCATGAAAATTCGTATTTAGAATTGGTGCAGCAACAGGGTCAGCTTGACCTGGGTGCCACTGGAGAGGGACCATGAACAAAGAAATCCCTGGGCATTTAACACCTTTACAGCCCATGCACACACCCTTCTTGCATATTTCATGAGCCCTTAGGTCCAATGGTGATTCTGAGATCATCCAGTACCCTCTGACTCCTTACTGGAGTGCTCCACTGTCTTCAGGCTGTTATCTTAACAGCAGCAGTTGATGGCTGTAGCCTTGAAGCCTCCTTTTGGTTTACACTGGTTGTGGAGACCTTGTTTTGACTATGTAGGTACAGGTTGGTAAACTTTAGCAGAAACTTACAGCTTGGGGCCTAAGGCTTCAGCAGAACCAGCTACTGATGCCAAGTAAAGCTAAGCAAACAGCACACTAAAGCACACAACATTGTATCTTGCAGTGATTTGTTCTGCTTAAAACTTATTTAAGCTAAACAAAAAGTGTTCCTTAGCAGCAGGAAGGACCTGTTGTTTGTATAGCATCTGAATAACCATTTCTTTCCATTAGGAAAAAAAGAATTTCAGCTCAGCTCTTGCTAGCCTCTTTGAGATTGCTAGTAAAATCTTCTGTAGGTGTAACTGGAGTTCTCCTGCAAACAGAAGTGTGGGGATTTCTCTAAGAAGATAAAAAAAGGTGGGGGGAGATCTGCTGAGGCCTCTAATCCATCGGTTTAAGATCAAGACCTAAAGGTGTCTAATGGTGATGAACCTTTTTAACACTCTGAACGACATTTTAATGGTAGCAGTAGGAGCTCAACTCCTCATGCTTTGTTCAGATAGCTGCACCACCTTCTTGCCAGTGTGCCAGGTTTAATTTTATGTTACAGGTTAAATGGCTGAAATCACTGTATTTAGTAACTGTAAGAAGTAACAGATGAGAGCTCTACAAGAGATTATTTTCTCCTCAAGTTACTGGAAAGGTTGAACTCAGGTTTGTGAAAGGAGCACTCTTCTTTCATCCCTTAGCTTGTTCTCAAAAACTCAGAGATGGTGAGCTGGCAGAAATACTTCCATGCTGATGGCAAGGAACTTGTTTTCATGCAGGTGTGCTGGAATGCAGATAACATCCTCTCCACAGGCTCCATAGGCAAAGTGCTGATAGAGCTCACTGTCCAAACAAACCAGGAGCAGTATCAGTTCCACTCTGTCCAGACACACTCTGCTTTGGACTGGGGATATTCACCATTAAGTTGAAGGCTCTGTATCTGTCAAACATCTAACTAAACACATTTTGTTATTAGTGTCTTGGATGTTGCATCCTGTAATCACACTGGTATTGAAAATCTTAAGAGGATCTGCCTAGGGCTCCATTAATGTGACGCAGATTATGCTGGTACTCTGCTAACATGCAAGTCTAGGGCTATGGTTACCTTATCTACCTGATAAGCCTCTCCTGGAGCACGCAGCTTTTCCAGGTGGCCAAGAAGGCCAATGGCATCCTGGCCTGTATTAGGAATAGTGTGGCCAGCAGGAGCAGGGAAGTCATTGTGCCCCTGTACTCTGCATTGGTTAGGCCACACCTTGAGTCCTGTGTCCACTTCTGGGCCCCTCAGTTTAAGAAGGACATCGAAACATTTGAACGTGTCCAGAGAAGGGCAACAAGGCTGGGGAGAGGCCTTGAGCACAGCCCTGTGAGGAGAGGCTGAGGGAGCTGGGGTTGTTTAGCCTGGAGAAGAGGAGGCTCAGGGGAGACCTTATTGCTGTCTACAGCTACCTGAAGGGTGGTTGTAGCCAGGTGTGGGTTGATCTCTTCTCCCAGGCAACCAGCACCAGAACAAGGGGACGCAGTCTCAAGCTGCGCCAGGGGAAGTTTAGGCTGGAGGTGAGGAGAAAGTTCTTCACAGAAAGAGTTGCTAGCTGTTGGAATGTGCTGCCCAGGGAGGTGGTGGAATCACCATCCCTGGAAGTGTTCAAGAGGGGACTGGACGTGGCACTTGGTGCCATGGTCTAATCATGAGGTCTGTGGTGACAGGTTGGACTTGATGATCTTTGAGGTCTCTTCTAACCTTGGTGATACTGTGATACTGTGATAATGCTTCACAGAACTGCATTTAGGATGTGCATTCACAATCAGCATTGCTGCATCTGGCGTGTTACAGTAGGATCAATACAGTTCATTGCCATTCTTCAGCTGCAAGTCAGAACCTTCATTTCCATGAAACATAAAGTTGTATAGACTGACCTGCTAACTAAAATGAAGGAAATTCTGTCACTTGGAACTCTAATGTTGATCACTAACCTCCTACAAAAAGCTTTCTGCTACTTCAGCTTGTTGGCTGGTCCTGGAGCAATGGCAGCTTTCCATGAACTATAAAAAAGCATTTGGCAGAAGCTGCTGCAACCTGGTTTTCCACTCTAGTTCCATAAAAGAACACTTTGTCACCTCACAATTGCTGGGATCTTATTCTCTAGTTTGTAACCAATTGCTTTTTGCTTTGTTAGTGCAGACTGAGTTTTGTGTCTCTTCTTTGAGGAAGATATCTGTTCTGATTTCCCCCATCTTAGGAAGACTAAAACCCTCCTGAAGTCTCTGTTTGAGACGAACACTTCTCACACATCCTGTCCATATGGTAACTCACTGCTGGTCACTGAGAGGGAGATATTTGTGAGCAGTTTTTTAAAGAAGTGTGATTACTTCTGTATTGTAATAACTAATGGGCTGCTCTTCAGGATGCATACCCTGTGTTCATTGTGCTGCACTCCAATTTTTTTACCATGGAAGAGTTTTATATCTTACAGATTCCTCACTGACAACAAAATGGGGAATTGGTTGTTCCTTCCCCAGTTAGGTTTTCAGAGTGGCCAGACCACAATGATCACGGGTGTCAGATGTATCACTAGCAAAATCCATACAATAATATAACTTAAAGAACCAGTTGATCTGCTAGAGGGTAGAGAGGCTTTGCAGAGAGACCTCGACAGGCTGGACAGATGGGCAGGGGCCAAGGGCATGAGATTGAACACATCCAAGTGCCGAGTTCTGCACATTGGCCACAACAACCCCATGCAATGCTACAGGCTGGGGTCAGAGTGGCTGGAGAGCAGCCAGGCAGAGAGGGACCTGGGGGTGCTGGTTGATGGTAGGATGAACATGAGCCTGCAGTGTGCCCAGGCGGCCAGGAGGGCCAATGGCATCCTGGCCTGCATCAGGAACAGTGTGGCCAGCAGGAGCAGGGAGGTCATTCTGCCCCTGTACACTGCACTGGTTAGGACACACCTCGAGTACTGTGTCCAGTTCTGGGCCCCTCAGTTTAGGAAGGAGGTTGACTTGCTGGAACGAGTCCAGAGAAGGGCAACGAAGTTGGTGAGGGGCTTGGAACACAGCCCTGTGAGGAGAGGCTGAGGGAGCTGGGGTTGCTTAGCCTGGAGAGGAGGAGACTCAGGGGTGACCTTATCACTCTCTACAACTACCTGAAGGGGGTTGTAAACAGGCAGAGGTTGGTCTCTTCTCCCAGGCAGCCAGCACCAGAACAAGAGGACACAGTCTCAGGCTGCGCCAGGGGAGGTTCAGGCTGGAGGTCAGGAGGAAGTTTTACACAGAGAGAGTGATTGCCCATTGGAATGGGCTGCCCGGGGAGGTGGTGGAGTCGCCGTCATTGGAGGTGTTCAGGAGGAGACTTGACAGGATGCTTGGTTACATGGGTTAGTTGATTAGGTGGTGTTGGGTGATAGGTTGGACGCAATGATCTTGAAGGTCTCTTCCAACCTGGTTTATTCTATTCTATTCTATTCTATTCTATTCTATTCTATTCTATTCTATTCTATTCTATTCTATTCTATTCTATTCTATTCTTAAAGTAAAATAATGTTTCTTTAGCATTTGAGTTGTAGGTAAAGAAGGGGCAGATGAGTCAGCTTAGTGTTCTGTACCTCAATCTGAAGCCAGACTGTTACTTTATCTGACACAAAGAGTCCCTGACTATGAAATAATTGTGGTTTGTGGGGTCTGTTAAGTATAAAAATGTTTCTCCTCTTTCTGCTCTATTCTCTCAAATTTGATACCTGCTTTTCTTCTTCTTTTGTCCATTGTTCTTTCAGAGAACTTTTGTCATTATTCATCTTGATGTGTAGACCTTTCTGATCCTGGCAGTTCTTCATTCCTTTGTTTTACTTTATTGTTTGTAATGTCCACAGGAGAGATGATGTTAGCTGGCATATAGTGTCCCTCATGAACCTGATTTACTAAGTGTACTCTTTGCCTTGTTGCAGTTCAGTGAGTATTTGGAAAATCTCCATTTATTTGCCACTGTGGAGTGCTCCACGGCTTCACACCCAGTGGCAACAGAATTAATCCAGAAAAAGAAAGGAGCTGAAAAAAAAAAGTCATTTAAGTTCCCCTGCCAGCCTTGTTCCACTAGGCAGTTTGTTTACATTGATTTTATTAAGACACAAAGAAGGAACTAAGGAAGAAAAGAGTCTGTTCTGAATTATTATGTTCACTCATCAAAGTATTCAGTATTTGAACAAAATCTCCCAGCCTCTCAACTAGATTAAATTGCATTTAATTTACCCTCATTATGCACACATTTTGGTTGTAGCACTCAAAATGCACAGTTCTTGAAGGCCTTCATTCAATGCAAACCGAATGTTCTCATTTGGGGAAGAAAGCCAAGTGCAAACACAACTGAACGCTGAAACCTGAGGCTGAAAGTTGGGAGGAGGTGGAGGAGTGACAGTTGCATATGGCACCCTCATAAGATGCTCCTTCATTCCATTTGTAATTTCACATTGATACCAAAATCAAGCAACTTCATTGTAATTATGGTAGAAAAAATAATGAATGATTCCTTCCATTATGATCATGGTGAAATGGATGTTAACTGTGAATTTTATTGTTTCTGTCTAAGTATATCTTTATCTTCCTACTGTACTAATTGCTGGGTACATCTGCATGTACATATGGGTCTCTACATAACCCATGTGCTCTATGGCTGCTTTTGGGTAATACTCAATCAGCTTGTCAGTGACATTTTGAACAGTAATTGTGAGGACATCGAGACACTTGAACATGTCCAGAGAAAGGCATCAAGGCTGGGGAGAGGCCTTGAGCACAAGCCCTGTGAGGAGAGGCTGAGGGAGCTGGAGTTGTTTAGTCTGGAGAAGAGGAGGCTCAGCGGTGACCTCATTGCCCTCTACAACCACCTTTCAGGTAGTTGTAGCCAGGAAGGGGTTGGTCTCTTCTCGCAGGCAACCAGCACCAGAACAAGAGGACACAGTCTCAAGCTGCGCCAGGGGAAGTTTAGGCTCAAGGTGAAGAGAAAGTTCTTCACTGAGAGAGTCATTTGTTATTGGAATGTGCTGCCCAGGGAGGTGGTGGAGTCCCCATCCCTGGAGGTGTTCAAGAGGAGATTGGATGTGGCACTTGGTGCCATGGTCTAGTCATGAGGTCTGTGGTGACAGGTTGGACTTGATGATCCTCGAGGTCTCTTCCAACCTTAGTGATACTGTGATACTGTGATACTAGATCATGATGTACCTACTTTATTTAACTCTGTTTTGGGGAGGAGAAGGAGGGTTTTGGGTTTTTTGTGTGTGTGTGTGTGCGTGCTAAGGGGTTTTATTGTATGTATGGTTTGCTCCAGGTATGTGTGTAGATTATAGCCCTGGTACTGCATATTTTGTGGAAATACAAATTTATCTATATGAGCTCTCCCACCTCACTTTCACCTGTCTTTTTGAGATAGAAGTTCTGGAGTTTGAATAGAAAGGCTAGGCCAGCCATGAGAAACTGTTAGATGGCTTAATCCCAGGTATGTTGGAATAGAATCAGATTTAATTTCACCAACTGAAAATAAAGAATGTATCATAGTATCATAATATCAGTCAGGGTTGGAAGGGACCACAAGGATCATCTAGTTCCAACCCCCCTGCCATGGGCAGGGACACCCCACACTAGATCAGGCTGCCCAGAGCCTCGTCCAGCCTGGGCTTAAACACTTCCAGGGGTGGCGCCCCAACCACCTCCCTGGACAACACATTCCAGTGCTTCACCACTCTCATGGGGAAGAACCTCCTCCTCACATCCTGCCTGAACCTCCCCACCTCCAGCTTCATTCCATTCCCCCTATTCTCCTGATATCCTGAGAAGTCCCTCCCCAGCCCTCCTGTAGGCCTCCTTCAGATACTGGAAGGCCACAATTAGGTCACCTCGGAGCCTTCTCTTCTGCAGACTGAACAGCCCCAACTCCTTCAGTCTGTCCTCATAGGAGAGGTGCTCCAGCCCTCTGATCATCCTCATGGCCCTTCTCCGGACACCTTCCAGCACCTCCACATCCCTCTTGTAATAGGGGCTCCAAAACTGGAGGCAGAACTCCAGGTGGGGTCTCACCAGGGCAGAGCTCGCCTTGTGGTCCCTTCCAACCCTGACTGAGACTATGATACTATGAAAGTAATTTAGAACAGAAACAAATTTGAGTTATTAGCAACCTCTGGAGGCAGCTGCCTCACTCCATTAACTGTACATGGAGCATTTTTGGACAGGCCTCCTCAGGGTAAAGCATGAATAATCTTCATGGATAAATGCCAGCAAAGAACTTGGTCCATAGTATAAGTGCTGCTTGAAAATGAAAGCTTTTAGAATGACCAAGCAAGGGGGAAAATTAGATATGTCATCATTTACTTGAGGGTGAATAATGGGGTTCATTAGCAGAAGACTGAATTTGAGCCTCAGAAAACAGGAGTATTGTCCCTATCAAAGATCTGGCTTGGTAGTGTCTACTCATGT